>NC_048926.1:161494-435191 GCF_011077185.1 Oxyura jamaicensis | reverse complement strand
TTGGGCTGGGGGGTGCCCGCGGCCCGGTGTCCCCCGGGGGTGGCCGCCCCCGCGCCCCACCTGCGGGCCCGGCCCCGCCGCGCGGGCCCCGGGCGAAGGTCGAGGGTCGGTCCGGGAGGGCGCCCCGGGAGCGGCCGGGCGGGCGGCTCGGCTCGGCTCGGCACAGCACGGCTCGGCTCGGCACGGCCCCGCCGCCGGCAGCACCCCCGGGCGGCGCCCCCCGGCAGGTGCGTGCGGAACAAAGGGCCGGGGCCCCAGCCCGGCTGCCCGGCGGTGTGTGGGGGGCTCGGTGCGAGGCCCGAGCCGTCCCGCTGCTGCCGTGCCGGTTGCCCGCTTAGCGCCGTCGGTGCCGGGCATCCTGCGCGCCCGGGTCGTGTTTTTCCGGAGGGAACACCGGGAGCTGTCACGGCGTCACCCGGCCCGAAGGGCTGCCCGCCCGTCCTTTGTGCTGCGGGAGGGACTGGGGCGTGAGAGAAATATCCCGGCTGCAGGAGCTGCCAGACCGTTCCATTTCCTATTCCATCCGAGCTGCACCGAGGCTGGATGATTGTGCCATTTAATTCCGATCGGAAGGAAGGCTCTTTGCCTCGAGTGGGTGTTTCGTGCAGGGAGGGAGCTCGTTAGTGTGGCTGTTGTTGGTTTATAAAGCTGTGAGAGCAGCCTGATTTAAACGTTTGGTGTGTGCGAAGGTAGGGAGAAGAGAAGGCATCACGAGAGGCTCAGGTGCTGGAGACAGTGAGCACAGAACTGGAGGACAATCTCTTTCCTCCCCAGTTTGTTTTTGTAAGCCTTCATGCAAGAACAAGTCTGCTTCAGCATGGCCGTGGCTCCAGGAATCCCCAGAACAACTCATTCTGTCAGGTTTCCTCCCCCTCTTGACCCCCGTTTCCCAGAGCCACCAGGTTGGTGTCACCGATCCCCCAGATAACAGGCATCCACCATGCTCTGCGATGTGCTGCCAGCCTGCTGGGGGGCTCCAGTGAGCCGAAGGGGCAGCTAGCAGAGCTGTGCTGGCTGTGCTGGTGCGGAATCCCCAGATGATTTGTAGAGGTTGTATGCATTTACGGTTTTGGGTGTATTAGCAAGGTTTATCCATCAGGAAAATGGAAACCCGTGGGCAAAGCTGCCGCGTTCCAAATAGGTGGCAGGGAACAGAGCACTTGAGTCTGGCGGCTGCTGTTGTTGTGCGGGTGCTCGCTGATACCTTTTGTCCCTGCCTCCTTCCCCGGCATGTGCTAGTGCTTGTGCAGAATGCTGAGGAGAAATGCGCCAGGGGAGAACTGCGCTGCGTGGAGCTGTGCAGCCTCACACGACCCGGCCTTGGCTCCCAGGCAGACGGGATCTGAAGGGAGTGGGTGAGAGCCGCTGCTGCTGTGCACCTTGTGTCCCCGGGGCTCGGGGGCCTGGCCTGCCACATGCTGCTGCGGTGAGGCCATCCAGGTGCAGGGAGGCTTCTGTCCCTCGTCTGGAAAGCAGCAGCTTACAGAAGGCAGCCTTTGGTCTCCCTGCCATGTCCCTCGGTGGTCCCACATCACAGATGTAGTGATGACCGCAGAAGTCACCCTGTCTCTTAGGGACAGCGGACCAATTGTAAGTTCTCTGTGCTGCTGTAGAATTGTGACCGTGCTGGACAGAATAGAGCAGTGGTAGTCTAAAAATACGAGAAGAGACTACAAATGGAAATAGGTGGGAGAACGGGAAAAAGGGACAGGGTGAGGAAATGCATGGAGAAGAACAGAGGCAGCACTGCGCAGCCTGATTGGCTTTGGCTTGAACACCCCACCTGGCTAAAGCATTGTCAGGGCTTCGGTAAGCACGAGGGGAAAGGAATGCACCAAGGGAGGAGAATCTTCCTGGGGAAATAAGCCGTAAGCTTCATAAAGGTAAATCTGGAGGCGACTGAGAAAGGCAGGAATGTTTACAGTTCCATTGTGTGTTGGTTTCAGGGGACCGTGACTTCCCTTTAGCGTTGGCTTGGGCTCGATGTGTCTGTGTGGTTTTGACAAGCAAAGTCTCTGTGCTAGTCTTGGGAGGCCAGATCGTGTCTAGAGACATATAGGCTATTAATTTTTCTTTATTGCCAGGTGTTTAGACACTCAGTGGTTTAGGGACTTATTGAATTGCAAATTACAAGCCAACCATTGCATCTGTCTCCTGACAGGCTCCACGTTTCTTTAAATGGTGTCTTCCTAGGGCTGCATGCCTGGAAATATGAATTACACAAAATTTTAGTTTAACTCAATGGTTAAAATTCCCCATAAATCAGATTTACTTCTACAAATTTTTCATTCTGTGGGTGCCGCAGCCCTGGCCCAGGCTGCCCAGAGAGGGGCTGGGGGCTCCTCGGGGAGGTCTCCAGCAGCCGCCTGCACGTGGGGCTGGGCACCCTGCTCGGGGGGCCTGCTGGGCTGGCTGTTTGGGCAAGATGCCCCCCAGAGGTCCTGCTGCCAACCTCAGCCTCTGTGGTTCTGTGAAGCAGCGTTCACATGATCCACTGAAAGCTTAGGTGCCCTCACGCAGTCTTTAAACACCAGTATATTTGAAAGTTGTGCTTCTTAGGAGACGAAAATGTTTTTGTTTCTGCGTAGGCGCTGCTGCTTGTAACCTGAGCTGTGTGTGCATCGCACACGCCTGGTCTGTGAAGTTGCCATCGAGTGCTCCTGGTGTCAGCAATGACAGGTCTTCAGATGGGGAGCCGGGCGGCAGGGAGCAGAGCTCGCAGCAGCACAAGTCACAGCAGTGGCTTTCCCCAGCTTCTAGCTAAGGGAGCTCCTGAAATGTTGAGCACGTCAGGGCCGTTGATGTGGGGAATTACAGGATTAATCCCATGAACTTAATTCACGTTTTAGCCTTTTCTTTTATCTGTAAAGCAGAGAGGAGATAATGTGTCCCTTAGGGAAATTTCTGGAGTCACTGAACAGGACGTGGCCCAAGGTAACCTGAGGTTTGTCCAAGTGTTCCCTTCCCGCTTCTCACAGTGCTTGGGCAGAGGAAAAACCCGCAGCTTCTTATACCACCTTTAGGTGAAGAAACATTGTGTCCTTAGAAAAAGATCCTTGAAAAAACAGTATTTCTTCATTGCAACTTTTGCACTTGTTAAAGAGTCTGCATGCCTGTACGTATTTATCTGCCGTCTTCTTGCCTTTACCTGTTTCAGAATAAAGGCAAAGCGGTTCATACGGGACCCTGCTCCCTGCAATTCCAACAGTCCTCTGCTTTCAAGTCTAGTTTAACTTCTGTGACTTTTGACTGAATAAACTAGAAAGAAAAACTTCCTGTAGAGATGATTTTTTTTCTGTCACACGTTAGAAGTTGTGGAAGAGGAGCTTACTTGTGAGAAAATTATCCCGACGCATGAGATCGTTGCATGTGCCTTACAATAAGTAGGTCTGGTTATAGTTGCTGCTGCTTAATCTCTTCCCATCTTTGTTCTCACGTACCGTATTGGGCACACCAAGGAATGAAGCCTGAAGAATTTCAGGATCTCAGGAGCCTTCTGTCCCTCTGTTGGGATTAAAACCAACAAGACATGGTTTTAGTACATTCACTTAAAAACAAAACAAAACAAACAAGCAAACAAGAACAAAACAAAACAGAAAAAATGAAACGGTTTTCAGGTGTGAAGGAAGGGCTGCTTCCACGTAAGATGAGTTTCTTTAAAGTCTAGGTTTGCCTGTACTATGTAATATCAGGGTAAAGGATAAAACTAAGATTTGCCAGAATAGTGCCATGGTAAAGTACAGTTTGGGCCACGAGGTGAGCAACGAACATGGCTGCAGTACAATGGAGAAGCAGCCTCTTGGTGCACGCTTTCAGAATGAGGCACGTGGGAAGCTGGCTTTGTGTCTGATCTTTGTGTTCCTGGTGGTTTTGTTGCCCTGCAGAGATCTCCTATGTGGGTGTCCTTCTCCCCGTACTTGAGTGTCCTGTTAGTGACGTTCATCCATGTGTGTTGCAGCCCCGTCCCTGCGATGAGGCTACGAAGGCTTCAGAAGGAGGGTGTTATTGCACTGGTTACCAATTAACTTGATTTATTACTGAGGAAAAAAGGCTCAGTGTTTTTCCCCACTTGACTCAATGACATAGCGGAGTTCAGTGGAGCATTTCTCCACGTTGCGCTCTAAGCAAGCCATTTGGTTCTGAAATAAGCGCGATGATGAGTTGCTGGGGGGAAGTGTCTGTGTCCTAGAAGGTTGTAATTAGATTTAAGGTAATGTTTCCTGATGTATGCTACAACTGTCTGAGGATGCTCCTGCTGCTCACCCTGCTTCAGCGCTGCAGTTGTGCAGCTGGAGCTTTTTCGAGCTCAGGCTGTCGGCAGCGGGCCCCAGGAGGGGGGCCCATGCCAAGCAGCTTCAAGCTATGTCGCCTCGCGGGGCGGCGCCCGGCCCTGGAGGGCAGCAGCAGGAGCAGCAACACGGTGCTGCTGGGATGGTCATGGCTTGTTGGGATGGTGCTGTGTGTTGCTGAGGCCCTGGGGAAGTGGCGTGCAGGCGGCAGTGGAGCGTTGTCTGGGGCTGCTGAACCCCAGCACGAACCTGGGAGGTGAGTGAGCAGCATCTGGGCTTCCCCTGCCCCGTGCAGCATCTTCCAGCTCCCTCAGCTCAGGCTCAGAGCATGGCTGCCATGGAGCGGCATCAGAGGGAGTTCCCGAGGCACGCTTGTAGTTAACGCTGCTGTGGGTTTTCTGTGCACCTCTGGGCTCCACAGTACAAAAGGGCTGTTAGGGTCCTGGAATGCAGCCGGGGGAGGGCAGCAGGGCTGGAAGGCATGAACGAGGAGAGGCAGAAGTCCCCTGGGCTGTCCAGGCTGGAGAAGAGGCGACCCCGAGGAGGGAAGCACAGAGGCAGGTGCCGGTCCCTGCTCACTGGGAACTGGTGACGGGACACACGGGAACGGCACCGAGCTGTGCCAGGGGAGGTTTGGGCTGGGCATTAGGAAAATTTCCTTACCGTGAGGGGGTCAGACACTGGCACAGGCTTCCCAGCGAGGTGCTTGATGCCCCAAGGCAGTCAGTGTTTGAGGCAATTGGGCAGTGCCCTCATTTAACACGCTGCAGTGTTTGGTTAGCCCTGAAGGGCTCAGGCAGCCGGACAGGGTGAGCTGATCTGTGCAGCTCCCTTCCAACTGAACTGTTCTGTCTGGGAACAGACTTCTTAAAAATAGAGGTCTGTTGTTTCTGCTCTGAATATTCTGGTTATATAAAAGCATAACTTTTTCATCGGTGCGAGGAAGGACCTCTTTTGGTCGCAGCAGAGGCGCAGCATCTAAGCAATAAGCAGTTCAGAATAGGAACTTCTTTTGATATTGACTTTGTAAATGGAAAAAACTCCTGAATTGGTTTTATAGATTCTGAGTGCATTGGCCTCCCAGAGATAGCACGTAAAACTTTAAATGATGATTAAAAAGTCCAGATGAGGTAGCATTTCATAATTGAAAGGCCTTGCATGTGTACTCGCAGCGGCATAACAACAAAATTAATAGGTTGTGGTTCTCCATGGCAGGTCAATAGATTTTGGATTTTTTATAAAAGCTTGCATTTTAAGCTTGCTTTTAGGGACTTTTCAGCGTATTTTGGCCATTATTACTGATGCTAAGTGCATTCCTAGCTCTGATAACGTCAGACCAATGCACAGATGTTCAAGGTGATTTGTGTTCAGATGAGGGTCCGGGGGTGTGGAGCAATCTTAGCACGTGTGCTCGGGCTGCCTCACCTCACCGCCCCGCAGCTCGCCTCACCTCACCGCCCCGCAGCTCACCTCATCGCACCTCACCTCACCGCCCCGCAGCTCACCTCACCTCACCGCCCCGCGCCGGTGACCGGCGGGCGGCTGGGCCTCGCTCCTGAGGCCTGGTGGCAGGGAGGGCCGGGAAGCTCCTGGTTGCCCTCGTTTTGCAGCCTGGTGCTGGGGGCCGGCCGTTGGAGGGCACTGTGTAGTGCTAAATGCAAACCCGGCGTTGCCATAGGCTTGTGGCCAGTTTGCTGCCATTTTCCTGGGGAGCAGACGGGGGCTGGGAGCCCCGCTGGTGCTGAGGCTCGCTGGGCAGCGGGAGGCCTTTCTGCTGCAGCAGCCGAACAGGGACAGCTTTTCTGGGAGCTGTCTGCTGAATATCTAATAGGATTCCTTTCTGTTTTGAAAATACAACCAGGCGTAATGTGAGTGCCAAGTGAACTTAGCTGTCAGTAGGGACAAAATTGAATATTTAGGGTGTTACAGGCTGAAAGTGCACCGCTGCAGCCTCTAGGTTGCGGTTGCATCTTCAGATGACGAGAGGTTCGGTGGGTCTAATACTTACCCTTCCTAAGCCAAACACAGCTTGCTGTGCGAGGCAGACCGTCCCCACAGGTGCTGTGTGATCCCAGGGGCCGTGTCAGACTGTGGGACTCGGTGCTATTATCTTTATTCATTCGCACTTGTGGGTAATGCTGCGTGAAGCTGCATGAGGTGTCTGCCATGGGGGCTACGTGAAGCAGCTGTGCACCAGCGCTGCAAGAGCATCGGTAGGTGCAGCCTCTTTGGTGGCTAACTAGCAGGGTTCAGTATGATTTCGGCTGGGTCAGCCTGAACCGGCAGCCCTTTCTAGTCCTAGGAGATTATACGGGGCCAAGACCTCTTGCTTAATTAAACTCTGTGGCATACAAACTGGGGCTTTTCTGGAAGCTGGAAATCTCTAGGCCTTTTAGTAACAGTGGGGGCTGGATTATTGCTAACAGCTTAGTTCAATAAAAAGTCAGGTGCAATATCAGTGCAGCAGTGTCTTGATTTATTCAGTTTTGTAAATGGTGGTGTCAGTGAACAGTGAAAATCTTACTAATTTTCCTGAATGCCTTCATCTTTTACGTTCTTTGCTCCTTCCCCTTAAAATGTTCATTTTAATTGTGTAATAAGAGGGGATTTCTGTAGCAGTAAAAGAAATGCCACTAGGCAGCTCCATCCCTTTTTAAAAGAAATTAAGTGTGATCTTGTGCACGCTCTGATTTTCAGTAAAGCTCGGTAAGCATATGAGCGGCAGGCTGCATGACTTCTCGACGTGCACGCCAGGAGAAAGGAATGCAGCTCTACTGCTGGTGCGCTCCACTCAGTTCAGCATTTGAGCTGCTGCCATTTCATTATTAAAGTCTGCATGGGGTTTTACCTTCAGCTGGGTTTAGATCTGCAGCCTTCAGAAGGGCTTAACCCGCTGCCATGCCAACTTTTTCCAGCATGGGGTTCTTAGAAATAACTGCCAAGCTCCAAATGCTGGAGCGCATTCTGCTCCTGCACCCCTGTCTTTTCCTTTCTCCTCCCAAAAAGGAGGAAGAAAACCTTACGAAAGAGATTTGTTTTTGTACGAAAGATCGGTGATTTTCTAGTAATTCATTATAAAATAAGAGGTGTGGTTAAATTGCACAGGCCTTAAATCCAACTGCAGTTAACATAGTTTAAAAAACAATCCAGAAACTTGATTCTTTAAATGTATTTTAAAAATCTCTCTGCGTCTTCCAGGCAACAAACTGTATATTTGTAATTGTGCATTTTTTTTTCCTCCGTCCTTTCCTTTAACTTCAATTCCTGTGTGCTGGCAGGATGTAGATATTTGTCAGAATCCTGATTTCCAGGAATTAGCAACCTTGCATAATCAGAAAAAATATCTACAATTCTGAGAACGCTGGCAGGCATAACTCCATGAATGAGTTGTGCTTAGCTATTACGCTATAGTACCTTATTTTTGTGCCTAACTGCTTGGCTTAGGCCAAGCAGTTCTATTGGTGTCGTGCCAACTCAGGATAGGTTTTCTTTTTCTAATGCTGTTTATCCACTGCAGAATAACAGAACTGTGCAGAATGGTGCACAACCACGCTGTCATCTCTCCTTTGATGGTTTCCAGTTTTGAATAATCCTGGCTTGAGGCTGGAAGTACGGTAATATAATTTGTGCTTTAATGTGTTTGGGTTTAATTGAAAATAGTTCAAAGTCTTACTCTTTCTAAGCATCTTTGTGTGGACTATAATGCTGCATGTGACTGTGGTAACTGCCTTAGCTGGGAACAGCTCAGGGTCTGGCCTCTGCCCAGGGACACCAGGCATGAGATCCTGGGAACGCTGCTCCGGAGGCCTTGGTGCCCATGTGCACGTAAGGTGGTCATCACAGTTCAAATGGCGCTGCTCTGTTCTGTTCCCCTACCCCCAGGGGGGAGGATTGTGGTGGTGGTGAAGCTTTTCAGAGGGAGAAGCAGCATTTTACCTTCCAGTGATGAGGTGATCTGGAAGATAAACTACCAGCAAGGAAGAAGGTTTCTGGGGTATGTTCAGGGGAGGAGAGCAAAAGGACTTGTTTGTGTGCTCTGCTTGCAGTTCTCCTCTATTTATCTGGTTCCTCTGTTGTCAGCTTGTGGAATAAAAAAGTTTAACTTTCTCATCAGTAAGAAATCAGAATAGGGACATTTCTTCCCATTCTCCCTATTCTTTTCTGCTGAGCGCTAGCCAGGCTGTATTTGTCTTGGTTTTGGTGTGTCTGGGAAATCTTGCATTGTTTCTTCTGTTAAACAGAAGAGGCATTTCACTCAGACCTTTTGTCTATTTGAACAATTGCCATCTTTTTCCCCAAAATTTCTTGACCAATAAAAAAAAAAAACGCATGAAGATGAGTGAAGCTGATTTCCCTCTATAAATGGGTGGCCTCGCTTTCTTCGTTTTGAACCCAGAGACACAGATCCTGTGTCTGAAAGGTCCTTGAGCCCTAAGTCCTGGAAGCCAGGAGGTTTCCTGCTTGGTGGCAGGGAGGTGACCAGGTGCTCCCAACACGCTGTGTGCCAAGTGGAAGAAGACAGTGTCCACAGGGTTTAGCATGCAAGGGAAGCATCAGGTTTTGTGATGGGAAGGAAGAGGCCAGGCTGAGGGCATCCACGATGGACAAGCCCAGGAACCTGGAAATGAAGCTGGCTTCCAGCTGAAGCTGGAAATGAAGCTGAATCGGCCACTCCTGTAAGAGGTTCTGATCTGCGCCTTTCTTTTCTTAATCAACAGATTGGTCTGGGGAAAATGCAGAAGTGCAATAGATCAGTTTATTCTGTAGTTAGGTGAGCACCAGGTCTGACAGAAGGGAAGATGCAGGGCAGCAGTGGCCAGCAGGAGAAGAGGAAAGGTGATGGTGGCGTGAGAAGCTGAGTCTTGTTCTGTGGATCTCTGTGCTTCTCCAGGGCACCAGCTTGAACTTTGCTATGCCCAGGATGTATCTGCTTTGGGGAAGGCCAGCTCATCTCCTCCAATTTGGCTGTTACCTTTTGGGGACTTCTCATCTGTTGCTGCATGCAGTTTGACCAAGACTTTTAAACTGATTGCACTCCTTAAGTCAGGGTCAGTTCAGGAGCTCCCAAAGGGATGCAGTTTTTTAGCTCAGTTTATTAAAAATGAACTGAAGCCTGGATTTATTGGTTCAGTGTAACGCACTGAGCTGCATGCCATGACTCCCCCATCAGCTCTGTTTTCCTGCTGCTGGGGGAGCTGGGGTGGGCACAGCTGTGGTGGGGGCTTCAGCTGATGTTAATCTTGCTGCCCCTTGGGAGTCATTAAGTGTTGGTGGTGGCTGGGTGCCTTGCACCACTTTTGTTTAGCAGTTGGAGTTGGCTGGTGGTGGTAGGCAATGGTGAATGGAGCTGCTGATAGGAACCTGCTGGATTTCCACTGCTGAGAGAGAGGTCCTGCTTTCTTGTTTTTGTCTCAGGCTCTTCCATGATTCAATACAAATCACTAATTTGCAGTCAGCTGCCCATCTCGCTGCTGGGCTGGTGACCTGTAGCAGCCGCCAGAGACGATGAGAGAGGTATGTGGTGGGGTTGGGGTGGAGGGCGTGTGTGAAGAGGTAGGGGAGGGCAAGACATCTGCGGTTTGGTGGCTGTGAGGTACCGAGTTGGCTCTCTGGGTCTCATGAATCCAGGGCTTTGGCTAGAATCGTGACTGTGAAGTCTGCAGTAGGCTTGTTTAAAGACATCTCATCTGGTGCCTTCTGGAAGTGGTCATCGAGAAGCCCCTTAGCCACATAGCAAAGTTTTTCTCCACTTAGCAAACAAGTGGAGAAAATAAGGGCTTCCTGAGTTTGCCTGTTATAATGTTTGTGGTGATGGGAGTGGTGGGAGGGACACGTGATGTGCGGACAGAACCACATGCCTGCTTTCTGCACGGGGTGGGTTAGCCTTATTAACAAAGCCATAGAGCTGCGGCTTTGGAAGCAGCAAGCAGCAGCGTACTTCTTTGCCTAACCTCCGCTCTTCTTAGCGAGTTAATGTTGTATGCGTTATAAAATGTCAGTGTAGCCATTGGCTGGAACTGTGGAACCAAAAGAACTTGAAAATACTTGGCTTGGACAGGTCTTGCTTTAGTGAACTAGATGATAGCTGCAGGTTGTATGAAATACATGGGTGGCGCGTGTGCAACTTCATTTTATAGTGGTGGTAAAGCTGTAGTTGTTTAACGTCTCAGTACTACAGGACACTCCTCCCTGGCTTTGTGTACGTGCTTTTTTCCTTTCCTTTTTTTTTTTTTTTTTTTTTAACCTGGCCTTAGTGCTAACGTGATCACGTAAGTAGATCAGTAGGTAGACGCTTGGGGAGACAGCAAACTTCCCTGCATTTGCCCGAGACAGCTGACTCAGGAGAACAGGAAGGGAAGCTGAAAAGCGGCTGCTTCCCTGCTCACGTTCATGTGTCCACAGGCACAGTTTGGTTTTGGTGCAGGTAGGTAATAACGCTTCGGGGTTGCTATGAAATGGAAGGCAGCTTCAGATCTGTTGGACAGTGCTATTTCTCCTCTGCCCAAAGTTGCCTGAATGCTATACAGCAGCATGTGATTAACTTAGAAATACTCAGTGCTAAGTATCTAGAACTTCTGGGGTGGTTTTCCGATAGCTTTTCATTCCATTGAGTAACAAAAATTAAGTATTGCCTTTATACTTTTAAGAAGTATCACAGTGCAATGCGCCGCACTTCTGAGTAGGAAACTTTATTATTTTTAATGCCTATGAATATATTTAAACCGGGCATAATCAGCCTAGGGATTGTGGAGGTGCAGTCACTTATCTAAGCCTTCTTGACTCTCATCAACTTTAATGAATGGCAGCATTTTCCTTATTGTTAGGAGAGGCTGACCAACTCTGACAAAAATAGTTGCTCTTAAGATGTGAATTATTATTATTACTATTTTATATTAAAGGAGCAATTATTAATATCTCATTGCTGCTTGAACGGAAAGGATGGATGCCTTTTCTTTCCAGTGTCTCTAGAAAAGAGTTAACTTCTTGAAGTCAAGTAGGAAATAACAGACGTGATGCTGAAAGTTCACGTGGAAGTTCAGCCAGAAGGTTGGGTGAATAATCCCTGCTCCTGCAGCTTTGGCCCGAGGAGGCACTTCTTGTTTCTGCTTCTTGTGTGAAGGAGCTTTGCGGTTTCGTTCTGCCTTGCAGGGTAGGTTGGTCTGAACAATGTTGTGACACACCTGTGTCCTGATGGTATCCGTAGCGGTGATTCACCTGTAGGCCCTGAGCAGAGGCTTATGAGATAACCCCAGAAAGCAGCATGCGTCTTGTTCCCCGTTAGTAATACCTCCCTCCCCCTAAGCCTGCTGGTCTCATGCAGTAGGAGGACTTTCATCTAATGTACTGTCATTTCCTTTGCTAGGTCTTGTACAGGCTTCTGCCCACAGTTGTGATACTAATCCTCTTCCAGCAGTAATGGTTGGTAAGAGGCTTGGTATGAAACAAACCCAGTCATTATTAGGGCATTAGCGGGCTGAGAATACCACGGGTGTTTCTCTCGCTAACAAGCTTCCTTCTGGTCCTGCCTGTAACCTGCTGTTAGCTAAAAGTAGGCTTTTCTCTGCTGTGTCATTGGAGCCTCACTGATGAGTAAGAGCTGCAGCACACACTTCGTGCAGCATTTTTATCACCTTGCTGAAGAAATGTTCTGTGTTTTACCTGCCACTTATGTCTTTGTGCATCTGTTCCTCTGTTTGTGGTGCAGTTCAGCACTGGAGCAGAGAGGTTGGAAGATCTCTAGAGCTTTTCTAGACCCAACAGGACAAAGTCCCAGGACAGCTGGTCTGAAGTCAGTGTTGACCCTGCTTTGAACAGGAGCTTTGATAGAGACATCCAGTCCAAACTATTTGGTAACTGTAGTCTCCAGAGCTGCTGAAGTAGTGTAGCAGGCCCCCAGTTCCTCAGAGTACATTTTTTCCCCTTCTTAGAGTTTACTGTATTTTGGAAGCCTGCTGTGTGCCTCACTTCATTTATTCCACAGATTAGGAGACAGCCTTGTATTGAGTAACCAAACCTTTTACAAAGGGCATTATCTTGACGGTGCTGCCCTATTCCTTCTTTTATCTCGGAGATACCTTCTTGTCCTGTGATCTAATTAGCATGCTGAAGAGACTCATACATTCTTCTCCCCCGATTTGAAGTTATGACTTCCCTGATGCCTAATTCAGCGTAAGGCTGGGCTGCAGCCACAAGGGTGTTGGCTCTGCCTCTCTCGAATGTGGAGATGGGGAGAAGCGGTGCAGCGAGTGCCACCCAGCGACGCCTTGTCCTGTGGGGCACCACATTCGAGCCCCGATTCCCTGTTATGGGGTGTGTGTGCATCCTGCAGTAGTACCAGATGGCACGGGAAGCGGTGCTGTAAGTTTTTGATTTTGTTTTGCTAGTTTCTGTTGTGGCTTGAAAGACAAAGCTTGAGCAGGTTGCAGATAAGCGGTTACTAACCGGGTGTTAATTACCTAGGAAGCCATTTGTCACCCTATGCGTGCATGCTCTTTAGGCGAGATCCGGGAGAGCCCCTCTTGGAAGCTGTCAAAGCCATGGGTCTTCCTTAACTAGCTGTTAATGAGCAGCCTCAAAATCCTCAGAATTAAACAGTAAAAGTTGTAGTTAGTATTTTTTCATGTTTTGTGGAGCTCTTCCCATATCCTTTGTCTACATGTGGAAGAAATTCACTTTATTTCTGTAGAGTACGTCCAGAATGTGTGTTGGAACTGGTTCATCTTTTTCAGGCTTTCAGTCCTGATTTCAAGTCATTGCATTTTGACTGATTAACGTTCCCATTAAAAAAGGAAATGCCTCTACACTTGTTTGAATTCATTTAGCAAAAACTTGTATTGTTCCCTCACCCTGCTGACCGTGTAAATTTGCCTTTAATGCTGTGCTACTGCCGTGTAGGCTGAGTATTTTTAAGCCTGGCCTGTTCAGTTCTGAACCGCTCGTAGCTGTGTTCATTGTGCTGTGTTTCATTCTAGTGAGGGACTATTAGCCGTAATTCGGCATACGTAACTGGTGCGAGCACGTTCCCGCCTCGCAGCTACCCGTGATTTCAACATCTGGGCACTGCGTGTTCTTGCTTGTCTGTACCCTACAAGTGACAAAGGTTTTGTTTTGGATGCCCAAAACTTGCACAAGAGGCTGAGCCGCTAGCCCGTGCAGGAAACCTCATATGAAGGGGAGTCTGAGAGCTGCAGCCTGCAATGGGTGCCACTACACATTGTGATCGCTTTTATTTTTAGGTATTTTACGATGTATACTTCAAAGACCAAAATTACAGCATTTGGAAAATGAAATCGAGGTCCTCAAACCCATGCGGCTCTGTAAGCTGAAATATGTACGCTGATAGCGTTCGATAACCCAGGAGTGTGTTACAAAGGCCCTGTGTGTCATTGTTGGTGTTGCTGTGGAAACCTGAATTTTAGCACCGGCTGGTTTCAGTGTTTAACACTCAGCATCCTGATGTTTATCGAAGAGCTGAGACACTGCTGCGGCTGGAGGGTGAGTCCAGGTGGCCGGGGCTGTCACACCGCTGGCCCCGCGGCCTGGACCCAGTGTCACACCAGCGCTGGATTTCTGGCCTGAGGTAACTCCCACCGAGGGTCAGATGTTCTCCAGGTGTGTCCGGGGTTAGTTTTGCTTTCCAGGATGCCCTCTGGTAATTTCCTTCCCCTGGGTTGTTGAGGAATTGGACAGGGCCTGGAACCACCACTGGGTGCTGCCTCCTCTCAGCCATGTCCTGTCCACTGGGGCTGCACCTGAGAGCCGAGCTGGCGAGACCTCGGTGCTTCCCTCGTGGGAGCCTTCTTGAGACAGCAGTGCAATTATCTCCAGTGGTAAAGACAGATTGTTTGGGGAAGAAGTGATTCTATTTATTATGAACTGGTCTTGTGAACTTTGTTCTCCTCCCTGTAGCCTTGATATCTCTGAAAATCCAGGGCCTTTTTGTGGGAAAAGCCTTCTCCAGTTCTTATCTGGACTTCCTGAATTTTTCTTGATTTGACATTCACATAAGTCATGTGCTCGCCTAGCAACAGCTTTTTTTTTTTTTTTTTGGGGGGGGGGGGGGGTGTGCTTTCTGTTTTTTTCTTGCTGGATGTCATGATCTTGTCCTTGTTTTCTGGCAGCTGCCTGTTAAATCATTCGTGTTCCTGGGATCAGCTCGGCATGCCGTGTTCCTCACTTCTAGGACTAGAATTTGCTGGGAGGCTGCAGAAACGGCTGAGTCGTCTCCGTTTTGTGGGAAGCAGAAGTTGCTGTGATGTGGCAAGGAACTGTGTAAATGAAAGCAGTGCTTTACACCTGATGATTAATGCTCTCTCACCTTAACTGTGCCCTCTCACTCCCTTTCTCACCAAGCCCTGTGAGATACTGTGTTGACACCCTGGTATGTGCGTGTTTGTTTTGGCAGGTGTTTTTGGGTGAAGTCTTGGCTTTGGAGATGAAACTTCTCCTCTCTAATCTTCTCACAACTCTAGTTGTGTTGCTCTGTGCCGGATGTTTGATGCATTTTTCTTAATGTCTCGGATGAACGGTTTGTAGCTGCAGTTCGGTGACCACGAGCCCTGCTGTGTGCTGTGGTGACAGAGGCAGGCTGGAGTGCTTCAGCAAGAGTATCGCTGGGGAAGTGGTGGTTCCTCTCCGGGCAGCCCTTCGGGGATCCCATCTGTGCCCAGCTCAAGCCCCTCCATGTTCAGGGCAGATACCGACAAGGCAGAGCAAGTCCCATGGAGGTCATCAAGAGGGCTGGGGGAAGGAGTGCGTGGCATGCAGGAGGGGCTCCCCTGGTGGGCTCGCTCCTCCTGGGGAGGAGAAGGCCGAGGGGGTGTGACTGCTGCCCACCCTGCAGCCAGCTGTCAGCAGGGCAAGAAAACAGCAAGAGAAATTCCAGCTAAATAGAAGGACAGGCTTCCCGCACCACCAGGTGGTTAAGGACAGGAGAGAGGGTGGAGGGGCTGCAGAGCCTTCAGCACAGGAGATGGGCAAAGCTGGGCTGCAGATGGCCCTAAGCAACCTGTGTTGATGCTGCCTGGTGTAGAGCTGGGGTCTGACTGATAATATCAAAGTATCCCCTTCTAAGTGTGTTCTGATTCTAGCGATATCCATGTAGGAGCCGTGTGTGCTAATTTAAGGCCCATGTGTTTAGACTTCTTGCTAGATCACGGGTAGTGAGGGTTTTACCGCTTGGTACTATTGCATTGATATACAAGGGCAATAAATCGCTGTGAATCCGCCATGACTCTTAGCTAAGAAATAATAAGCTAAAAAACTATAGAGGGAAGTAAAGGTTTCTGTAAAGCAACAGAATAAATGACAATTATATATGTAAGACAAACAAGAAACATCTAGTTATTAAATGCTGAGTTACGATGGAAGACGTGAAGAGTCTTATCTGGCCTTTACTGTTAAGGTTTGGAGCACGCGCATGAGGGCAGTTCTTGACTTCTGGTTTTCATGTCTGATCTCTGGTTGCAGCCTGTGCTCTTTCTTTCTTAGACAAAGGCAGTATTCATCATCCTTTTCAGCAGAGGTTTAAGCCCCTCTCCGCTGTTAAACTGGCTATAAATGTCACGTTGGCCTCCAGTCTTATGTAGCTTACCGACTGAAACATGCTTACCGTTTTATTGACGCTGAAGAGGTTACTGCTTTAGAAAAAAGAATTTTCCAGGAAAGATGTGGTCATTGGTAAGTGGGTGCAGGAAATGAGCTGTGGTATATGATTGCCTTAGAAAAGCGTTTTTTCATTGAGGTATCTCCCCCTTTCTTCCCCTAATATTTCATAAATATTCAATATTTCATATTTCAGCTGAAAGGTGCAGCAAAAGCAGGAAGTATATGAAAGCACAGCCAGGGTACGTGGTGGCTTGTGGTTTGTTTTTCAGTTTTCTGTCTTCACTGACAGGTTTTGGGGAAGGCTGCATGAGGAAAGAATAGGATGGACATGGCACTATTTCTGGGAGCTAAAAATCTTGTGAGGAGATATTTCTGCATCCATCAGCTGAAAATACTCATTCAGGTGTTCTCGTCTGGTAATAGTAGCTAATGAAGTAGTAGGCTTTGCATGCCAGTAAAACAGTCTTAAACTGAAAGGGCAGGTTTAGCTTAGATGTTAGAAGGAAATTCTTCACTCAGAGGGTGGCGAGGCACTGAACAGGCTGCCCAGAGCAGCTGTGGGTGCCCCATCCCTGGCGGCATTGTATGGGGCTCTGGCAACCTGGGCAGCTGGGAGGTGTCTCTGCCCGTGGCAGGGTTGGAACGGGGCGCTCTGTAAGGTCCTTCCCAGCCCGAGCCATTCTGTGGTTCTAGGAAAACCAAAAAGCACACACCCTTTTGCATTCAATCAATGACTTGGGAAAGACTACCTGTGAGATTCTCCCATGTATTTCAGCTGGTTTACAATTTAGTGAGAGTTCTTCTGGCCGTGCTACTGCTGGAGTAGAGCTTGATCTAGTTGGAAAATTACTGGGCTAGCTAAAGAGCTGCCATGCGTCTTCATTAGGGATAATTAAAATGAAACAAGACAAGGTTGTTGCAAAAGGTTGCAGACTTGGTGATTAATGTTAATTTCTCACTCTTATTTACTACCTTGCATCTTTGGCAGCCTGCCTGTCGTGCCGTGCCTCTTCTGTGTTAGTCACCTTCCCATCCCGTGCTGGTTTCTTGCTCTGGGGGAGGAACCTGGACGTTTCCTCTCTAGCACTGTTCTCTGCAGCCTGCGGGTTCTGTCCTGCCCTGCAGCGTCACCCTGAGTTCAGCAGCTTGACTAGGGATCGAGAAGTCACTTTTTTTTTTATGTGAAAAAGATTAGGAATAGAGAATAAATATCTCTGATCCCTGCTTCAAAGAGCTGTTGTTAGGTAGTCTGCCTCTCTAGGCCAGTGACTTTTAGGGTCCTTCTTGTAGCTGAGCCTCGCTGATGAAGCTGGCCATGATCTGTGCCGTGCAATCAGCCATTCCCTGCCCAGGGTTGGGGCTGTGTCTGTTCTCTGCAGCGTATGTTGGAAAGCAAATCCAGATCCAGCAGAGATCAGGCAGTAGTGGGCACCAGGCTGGTACCTTGGGGCAGGAATTACCGCTGGGCACCTGCAAACCCCCGCTGGAGAGCGTGGCTCTGTTGTAGCTGCAGCCTCCTCCTCCTCCCCACTTCCATGAAGCAAGAGTGGAATGAGGACCATAGATTTTTGGGCAGGTGAAGCTTATTTACAAAACACTTCTTAGTTTGTATTCAACAAACCTTAAAAGCAAATTTATTCTTCTTCCATGTGCCGTACGAATGTGTGCTACAGCTTTGTACTGAGAGGCAGAAGTGTAGCGTTACAGCCGTGTCTTTCCAGGTTGCAGCTGATTGATCTGATCTGACCCCTTCCCTTCCGGCAGGTGTGGTGACCACGAGCAGCAAACCCCAGTCAGCTCCGTGAATTGAACTGACGTAAAATTAATCTCTTCTATTGGGCTTGTCTGTGAAATCTGCCTGCTGATCGGACTTGCTCTGTGGCTGTGCGGGTGATAGATCAGACGGAAGGACGTTGGAGAGAAT
Source organism: Oxyura jamaicensis (assembly GCF_011077185.1). Taxonomy (NCBI): domain Eukaryota; kingdom Metazoa; phylum Chordata; class Aves; order Anseriformes; family Anatidae; genus Oxyura; species Oxyura jamaicensis. The sequence continues at coordinate 417,371 of NC_048926.1, read as the reverse complement.
GCGTGGAGCCGTGAGCTCCCTTCCGACCCAGCCCGCTCTGATTCTGTGAAATGCTGGTGCTCTGCAGCTCATCCTTGTTGGCAGAGGAACACTTCTGTCAGTCTTGGCCTGCATAAGGACAACATCAGCTGAATTTCTGCGTGATGCTTTGTGGGTTTTGTGCAAAAGCCAAGGATTTGAGAGGGTTCAGATACTTAATTGAATTTTCTTGGTCATGGCTTTTGAGTTGTACTTGATACTTACTGGATAACTTGCACGCAGAGGGACAGAGTTTTGAAGTGAGCACCGGTGCTCCCGCTGGAGCTCCCTGCAGAGCTTGGGAAGAAAGCAGAGCCCGGGCAGCTCCAGGGGCAGAGCGTGGTGTGGCCGTGCAGCTCTCGGTCCTCCCCACTAAATGCTCTGCCCCTGCGAGAATGCTTTCGCTTTGGAGTTATTGTTGTCCAGGCTGTATTGGTGGGAAACAGGGAACCTACTGGGATTGTATAGCAATTCTGGGAGGCTTTTCCCTTTCTGCACCAAACTTTCTGCTTGATAAATTAATCTCAGCATGGCAACCCTCATTTTTATTTTGTGCTTGGGAGGTTTGGTCTGTCTGAAGTCTTAACAAACAAAATGGCTTGCCCTGGTATTGCACACTAGCCACTGTCTGAACACTTTTCTTTTTAGGAAATTCTTTTAGTTCGTTGTAGTGATGGCATCCCTGAATGTATTTGAGCCGCACTCCTTTATTTATTGATGGCGCTGGCTCTGATCTAGGGTGATGTGGGGTATTTTTGTGGGTAACTTGCACATTCCTGGGTTTTGGGGTTCCTTTGAGCAACTGCTTTAAGCTGCTTTTAGTTAGCTTTGAGCAAGTGTGGCAGTGAGGAGAGAAGAGCTAAAGGAGTCGTCTGGTTTTGTTCACCTCCTGGCACTGCTGGGGCTTGGCAGCTCCACTTGACTCTCCTTCTCCTAACACTTCTCCCGATGTTGCAAGTTCCTTACCAGCAGTTGCATTTTCTGAAGCTGTTACCTAGTCTTGTGGGCAGGTTTTCCTATATTTAGCATGAGCAACTGCAATATAAAATAGTGTGTTGGCCAATAACATTGCGTAATATGTCCAAGCCTATATATTGTTTTAAAACTCAGCACATGTTGAAGCAGAAGCCTGTTAAAGGAGACAACTCTCTGGTTGGATTCCGGTATCTCTGCAGCAGTTCCTCACTAGTTCCCTCCCGTTGCTGGTGCAGCCACGGTACTGACAAAAGCAAACAAAAACCCAAAGCAAAAATGATTATCTTTTTGTAGATCTTGTTACTTCTGCAAGGGGATGTAACTTTATTTAACCTGTCGGAAGGAAACTGTCTTTGTTCTTCAGGCTGCTTCTGTTAGTTTGCATTATCCTGAGTAACCTTCACCGTTGTACGTAGTTCACTATAAAATTAATTTGTCATCTTGGAGCAAAAAAAATAAGACACAAATCAGCCAGCAGGTGAGGAGAGGCGATCCTCCCCCTCTGCCCAGCGCTGCTGCGGCTGCACCTGGAAGCTGCGCCCACTGCTGGGCACCCCGCTACGGGCGACGTGGAGATGGGGAGGGAGCCCAGCGGGGGGCTTGGGGCCGCCGGGATGCTGGGGGTCCTGGAGTAGTCAACCTGCAGGACGGGAGGCTCGGGGATCTCGTCCATGTCCGTAAACACCTATGTTTCTACTGTTGTAGGGAAAGATGCTGTCTTATCCTGGGGGTATTTAAGGCCAGGTTAGAAGGGGCTTTGGGCAGCCTGGTCTGGTGAGAGGTGTCCCTGCCCATGAATCAGATGGGCTTTAAGGTCCCTTCCATCCCAAACCATTCTGTGATCATGCTTTAGGACTAGACTCAAAATTAATCTGAAACTCTGAAGTCTAAGATGAAGAACTAAGACGTTAATAGCTATGCAAATGGCTTGTATTTGTAATTACCGGCTAGGAGTTAGGTATGGTTGATGAAACAAATATAAAAGTCTGAATCTTGAACGGTGTGTACCAATTGCTTAATTTTGGAACTTCATCTGGTTGTGGTGAAGGAATTACTGCCTCTACCCTCTCATCACCTCTCTGTATTGCATTGCTAATGCTGCAGAAAATGAGGTAGAAGCTGTTCACGGGCCTTGTAACTTAGCTAAGGAATTTTGAATTGCTGTGCCCTCTGCTCCCTCCTTTTTCTGTTTCATCCAAGAACACGCATCTGTGTTTCTCTGGGACTGGGTCCTGCTCTGATATGATGAATGACTGACCTTATTACACATCTTCTGCAATACATTGGTTCAATGTGGCTTTTGTTCGGTGCGTTGAGCTACATTCTGCATCCAGAATGCCTGGCAGAACACAAAGTCCATCCTTTGTTTGGGATAATGAGTGTTGAATATTTTAATGAGTGTTTCTTAGTCTAGTCAGTGTCAAGTACCATTTTAGGAACAAGTGACTGAGCTAACCTCTGAGCTTTGTCCAGCAACAATCCACTTATTTATAGGATTTCACAAACTCTTACGGAGTTCCCTATGAGCACAGTTAAAAATAAAAGAAAACCCCTCACCAAACCTCCCATCCTCAACACGTGTGCAGAAATTATGTATGGAAAACTAAAATCTCTGTATCAAAGGAAAAAAAAAATCATATTTCATTAAGAGGAAAAAAACAACCTGCCTTTCAATAAGAAAGGTGGTGACTGCTTTTCTTTCTGTAAAGTAGCTTAAATTAACGTATGCATAGGAAATAACTTGTCCAGCTGAATTACTTAAATTTATTCTCCTGCATTGGCCATGTATGTGCTAACACAGTTCTTGACTACAGCGGGTTTGGCACTGTCCTTCCCGTCCGGGAGCCTGTGGCTGCTCGCTGCCAGCTTCCCAAGCCCAGCCCATTACACATGCACTGATATCCGCACCGTTTTCTCACCATCTAGGAGAGGGCATAGTCTTTAACTGAGAGCTTTCTAGCCCTGGAGCGTATCTTTGAATTGCAAATATTCTATGCCATCACCAAAAGTTAAAAAACCCTTGTCAGAGGGCTGCTGTGTTTCTCCAAGCGAGTAGGAGAGGAGTGGGAGAGGTGGAAGAGCTATCAGGAGAACAGCATCTCCTGCGGGATGAGCAAGGTGGATCGTTCACGGCACGGTTCATTGCACAGCACGTCCCAGATTCTCTCTTCTGTTCCCTGCTTCCTGGATACAACACTTGATATGGTGGGTGAGTGGACATCCACCCCAAATCTGATCGCTGTAGATCTTCAGTCAGAATAAGTCTTCTGGGGAGAAGGGGTAATCCTGAGTGAACCGGCGCGCTGTCTGTGCGCCCGCACGCTGTACGTCTTTGTCGTTGCAGAGGCTGTGGAGAGCTTTGTTCTGGTCTTCAGAGGGGTGAGTTTCTGTAGTCGTGACTAAGCGTGCTGTTACATCTGCCTTCATAGGTACAGGTCGTAGCAGCAAAGGAGCTAAAGAAGTGAGCAATGCGTGAGCTGGCAGCAGACCCTTCCTGCGATTTGGACCTCGGCTGGCTCTCGCTGCCAGATGAGATGCTCTTTTTGAGGCACCCTCCTTTTCCCCATCCTCCTAGGCTCTGGGTGCCAAGAAATGCATTTTTATAATGGCCTGAGGAGAAAGCTGGTGGTTAAAGCAGTCTCAGAAGGAGCACGCACTGCAGTGAAGATGACAAAGCAGATGGTTGAAGTTCTCCAGAGTGAGCTTTGCCTGTGCCCCCAGTCACCGAGGAGTGGGCTGTGCACAGCTCCCTGCTTCCAGCCATGCCTGCGTGCTGAACGGGAACAGCATCTCAGAATCTTTGAGGTTGGAAAAGAGCTCCAAAATCATCTGGTCCAACCATTCCCCTACCACCACCATCACCCACTAAACCTTGTCCCCAGGCACCACGTCCAACCTTTCCTTGAACACCCCCAGGGCCGGTGACTGCACCACCTCCCTGGGCAACCCATTCCAACACCTGACTGCTTTTTCTGAGAAGAAATGTCTCCTCATTTCCAGCCTGAACCTCTCCTGAAGGGTCCCCCTGAAGGGATCTGTAGGTGGAGATTTCAGCTTGCTGCTCCTCCCAAATGCAGCGTAAACATCTTGGAAGAATAAAGCCAGGATACAAAAGCCTGAGCATTAGACTTTTATGGCTAGAGTGGATCCCTTCAGGGGATCCATCAGCTTGGTGTAGGTGCTGGCTTTTCTTCTGCTATTCAGGACAGAGACTGTATAGAGTAATTTGTCCCCCAAGCCTAGAAATGCCTGGGGAGCAGAGCTAACAGCTGTATTTGCTCTTAAGGACAAGGCGGAGGTACTGCTGGAGGATAAAACTTGGTATTTAAAACAAAAACAACAGCTACAAAAAACTTGAAGATGGAGAAGAGAGGCCAAAGGAATGAGCTGCTGGGTTGACTGACAGCAGCGCTCATTGAAATGTTAATGTGTTTGAAAGAGTTTCTTCACCAGGGAAGACTGGAAACTCTTACAGTAACATTAATTATTAACTTCAGTTGAGAGCTGGAAGATCTAATTTCATTTCTTGCTGGATAATAGGATGATTCATGCAAGGAAACAAACTGCTAGAAAATGGAGTCTTTCTGTGAAAATTGGCATTCCTGCTCTCTGCTCTAAGCTGAAGTCTGCTTCAGTCGAGCTATTACAGTACTTCAAAAAAGTAACGGGAAAGGATCAGGCTGTGCTCGGACATCAGGCTGTCGATGTCTCCCAGGGCCTGGGGTCCATCCTTGGCCTCTGTCTCTATCCCCCTGCCCCCAGCGGACACGCAGCCGCGCCGCCTCACTTTACCCCCAGAAAGCTGAGGGGCAGGGCAGGAGGACGAGCAGCACCAGCACGATGAGCAGGTGATGGGGCTGGGGCTGTGACATAGCAGTACCAAATGTGTCGGCCACTCAGGGGGCACAGGTACGTGCTGGTCACTGTCCAGGTTCAGTCTGGGGGCGCTGAAGCTCACGATGTCGCTGCAGCAGCTCCTGGTCCTGCCACAGGCCTCACGGAGAGCAGAAACGTCTGTGCGGGTCCACCTTGCTCGCTGCATGCGTGTGTTCGGCAGGGATCACAGCCAGTTCTTGCTGTTGCTGCACACCATCTTGAAGCAAGCTGTTCCAGTCCTCCTGTCTAGGACACTGTGGGCTGTTCCACAGACCCTCTGCAGGAGCTGCTGCCAGAATCAGCGGTGGTGAGAGCCCCGTGCTGGAGGCAAGGGGTGCCTGGGGACCGGCTGGGCAGCATCAGCACAGGTCGTTCGGGGCTGTCTCCAGCCCAGCTTTGCCCATCTCCTGTGCTGAAGGCTCTGCAGCTCCTCCAAGTGTCTCTCCTGTCCTTAAGCACCTGGTGGCACGGGAAGCTTGTCCTATTTAGCTGGAACTTCTCTGGTGTTAACTTGCAATGGTCACTCTGTGGCCTTCTGCTGCTGCTTCTGAGAAGGGGCAGGTTGCACTGGCCCAGGAGGTGGCTGCGGGGTGGGCAGCAGGTACGCCCCCTTGGCCTTCTGCAGGCTGAGCGAGCCCATTGGGGCAGCCCCTCCTGGGTGCTCCTCGCTCCAGCACCCATCGGGACAGCCTCCAGTAGGGTCCTGCCCCCCAGTTCTGCGAGCAAGCTGGGAAGCACAGGGTCTCCTTGCAGTTGATCACCTTCCCCCCCTCCCCGCAGGATAAACCTCCGCCATCCTGTGGCCGTGGCTGCCGCCGGCCTTGCCAGCAGCGGGGGGCTCCTGGCCCTGGGGACGAGGTCCTGCAGAGAGCCTCCCCCGCAGGGCTCCCCGAGCTGGGTGCGCTGTGCTGCGCATCACCCGCCTGCACAGGTGCCAGAGGCTCTCAGGCTGATGAAATACGGTTCTGCTGCGTGCCTGCCTGTTACAAGGTTTATTTTTAATATGTAACTGACAGAACAATGCAGATCTGCTCACGGGGAATTGGTTGGTGTTTCATAAGGGATCAGACCTCTCAGGAATCATTGGGACCCCTTTTAATGTACATTTTAAGAAGGTTTTGAAGATTAAATTTAAAGTGCACAGTTAGTTGGGGTCATCTTCGTGCAGAAGATGAAAGTAAGGTGTGTGCTTGGTAATCCGTTGATTTTTAAAGAGTCCTAAGTGTCGTCACCTGTGCGTGGCTGGAAAGGTGAGCCATCACACCTGCCTTTTTTAATTGCAGGGCTGACGAGGCGGCCTTCTCCCCTTCTCCTGCCCCTGGGGTTGTTGCCCTCACTCCTTAGCTCTCTGGTGTGGGGGCATGGGAAGGCAGCTGTATTTGTGAGTTGGCTTCAGCTCTTGGTGCAGGGCTCTCGAAATGTTGAGACCAGAAGCTTAAATCTGGTCTGTTTTTAATCTTTATAACAGCTTTTGCAAGAATGTGGAAGAAGACAGTTTAGAGCTGTACAAAAACATTGAGAAGAAACACAAGAGGAAAACTTGATTAAGAAGGAGGATACAGAATAGAGGAATACTTGTAAGTATTTTAGTCAGATTAGAAGCTAATGTTAATGTATGTGAAAAGGAAATTATTTGCCAGGGAAGGCTGTGGAAGCTGCTATTGCTGCTACCTAAGCCAACTTTGGGTTTCATTAGAGTGAAAGTAACCATATCACATCAGACATTTTTGTGTCTGTTGTTTTGCTTTTGAGCAGAAGTTATGGGGTGTTTATTTAAAAACAAAAACCACAATACTTGCACTGAGAGGTAAATCTTTGGGTCATCTGTGGCTTTACTTTCTCAAGTTTTTGTTGTTGTTCCTTCAAAGTGTTTTAAAAATATTTTAGATAGAAGGCTTTCTTAAGTAACAGTATTTGGAACCATTCCAGTGGATGCAGCCTGTAATGAATTATAAAAAACAGTTTTGCAAACTGCACCAAGATTTGACAAACAAGACCTTAAAACAAATCCTGATAATATTATGTTAAACCAATGCACTTGGGACAAACCATATTCAGCGTGAAGAGCAGAGTGTTTGCTTTCCAACAGAAATCTTTTAAAAACCCCAGCAAGCCCATAATTCTTTCTTACTTTTTTATATTGATACAGTGACTGAATGGAAGTTGGATAACAGCTCTAAAATAAATGCAAATGCTTATCAGTATTTTTTTTTTGTTATATCTGCCTATGTTAATTACCAGATTCCTGCTGATGTTCTTATCCCTTCTCCCTAGAAAATGAATTGTTGTCTTTCTGTTTTGGTAGAATATACAGCAGTTAGCATCGTGTTCATTTAGCCATGTAAATCTAGAGAATACCTGCTATGCTCCAGTCATTGAACAGCAAAGAAATTGGTGGAGCTCTGAGATGCATGAACCAAGCTCTCAATCAAATTCTAGGTTTATAGCCTATATTTCATCCTTTTTACTTCTGCAGTTCATCAGACTTGCTACGAACCAAGTTTCAAACAAGATCTTTTTGTAGTAAATGAATGCACTGAGCACTGCAATTGTAGAATAAGGTTTAGTGCCAGCAAAGTTCACTAATCTTTCCAAAACTGCTTTTAGAGTGTTTTGGATTTGTTAGCACTGTATGTTGTTCTTTAACATCTTGACTCTTCTGCAGCTCAAACCAGGATGAATAAGATTACGTCATGTTAGACCTAACTGAATTTACCATCCTGTTTGTTAATCAATAATCTTCTATGGTTTTGTTCTCTTAGTATTCCTAAAATCACACATGATGTGTTTGAATTACAAGACATGTAATAATCCAGCGTTAATACTTTATAATTGGAAGGTGTAATTACTAACATTGCAATCATGCTTGATTTTTGGTTTGAGCAGAAGAGAAAAATCAAACTTCTTCAAAACTTAGAGTTCTTTGTCTTTACTTTCTTTGTTCACAACAATTTTTTCCTTCCTCTGGGTGTAAACCATGCATGCAATCAGTCAAGCTGATGTATTTCATCTGCAGCATTTCTCTCGTGCATCTCTACAAAAGTCTTTTGAAAGCAGTGCTTTTAATTTTTGCGTTCTGCTGAACCAAGATGAAATGTGTTGTCTGCTAAAGCAGTGTTAAACCTTCAGAACAGATCCTAAAAGCAACTAATACCTGTTCACAACTATTTTGAAAATGTGCTTGATAAAATCTTTTGAGATTGAAGTGCTGCAGTACAAAGGTGTCCTTTTAGGGACATTTAAGGTTTTGGCAATGTCACTGGTATTTTCGTCACTTAGTGTAATTTTCTGCTATCAATGCTTTTCAGCAAAGCCTATTTAAGAAATTCCTTGTCCTGTTCCTCATCTGCCCTGCAGTTTGTTGTCTGCGTGAAACAGACAGTCCTGTGGCAACTTTGGTCTGTGGGCACATACAGTTAAATAGATCACTGACGTTATCTCGGTTAGAAATAAGCCTCCAATTACAGTTTATTGTCGGAATTACATTTTTATTGAATGCATGTCCTGTCATTAAACAATGCAGCAGCAGTAAAGCTGACTGTTTATGGTCTAAAATCTTTAAATATCTAACAAGAATATAGATTGTGGTTACACAAACATGCTTGCATGATCAGTTGGTAGCAAGCTGGGCTACTGGAATGAAGTACATCTAAACCTCCCCCGTTTGGTATAGGATCTTCTCTTGTGCACTTTGTCTGCATAGCCAGCCTTTCGAACCTGGTAGGCTTGAGAGATTTGTGCCTTTAAAACCTAAACTGACCAACACCACGCTTCTCAATGTGTGTTATCTGTGCATAAAACTAAGACAGCAGTGTTTGTTACCTAGAACCACTTCCTTAGCTTTTCACTGAGGAAGAGTGAGTATTAATCTGGGTCGTGATGATGATCAACGCTGGCTTTTTTTAATTACAGCTGGCAATGCCCTCAGTATTTACACAAAGATGATGTCAGAATTTTGATAAAACTTGCTTTAAACAAATGTTTTTTAGACTATCCTATAAACGTAGGAAGCAGTTGCCACTCTGAAACAAATACCATGATGTTTTTGGAGCTTGTGTGAGGACAGCACGTGTGCGGAGCGGGAGGAAGGCCTGGTGCTTTCCCTCCTGCTGCTCTGTGGGATGGCAGCCGGCCAGTTACATCCCCAGCGTGCGGCTAGAGGCGGGTCACTTGCCCTGTGTTTGGGGAGCTGCTGAGAATTATTTTCACGCTATCATAGGAAACAACAAAAGCTGTAAAGGTGCCTTCTGAAGTGTGTAAAACGGCAGGAATAAAGGGCAGGCCGATAACGAGCATGGCCCCAAGGCGTTAGCTCAGCTCTGAGCGGTCCGTTTGGGCCCAGTGGGCAGCGGCACCGGGGCTACCGGAGGCCGGCAACCAGGGGGGCGCCTGCGGGCCCAGTCCTGGGCCCAGTCCCGTCCAGCACCACCACTACCCGCCTGGGTGCTGGGGCAGAGCAAGCCCTCAGTAAATTCGTGGGTGGCATGAGAGTAGGGGTTGGACTTGTTTTTTAAGACAGCAGTTGATTAGAGAGTGCTTCCTCGAGGTTGTGCAGGACTTCCTAAAAAACTTCCCTTCAGCTTTGTGTGTGGAGGTGTTGCTTTCCTCTAGGGCCTACCCCTGTAACTGCGCGGGTGAAGTTGGATCAGAATGCGTTAATGATGTTACCAAGCAGCACTGTAGAAGGATTATTGTGGAAGAGCAGTTGTGAAGCCATCTCAGTGCCACCGCGTGTTAGCCCCCCTTGGTTTGCATCTGGCAGCAACTTCTTACAGTGAGCAGTTAGCTGGAGATCGGGGCTGTTCTTCGTTGTTGGGTGGAATTGGTGGGCGTTCATCAGCGGCTTGGGTTTTTGTGTTCCTTTTTCGACTAATAAGTTTTGAAGTTCTATTTTCCTCTGTGTGCTGTAAGTAATAGATTTGTCCGGACATTGACCCAAGGATAATGAATATCCAAAATTAAAGCAGCTGGCCTTGTTTTACTCTCCATGGTTGGCAAAGCTTTTACAAGTGTCAGGGCCAGTGTAATGTAATCATCCTACTTGTAAAAAGTACCATTCCTTTATTTTATGGTAGTTCATGCTTAAAGGGCTATTTTTGCATGCCAGAAATAGATGTTTGTTGAATAAAAGCTTAAAGTTTTAAAGAATCAGCTGAATTTCTGTATCCCCCAAGGAAAACCACCACCACCAAACACCAGCAATAAAGCCTTACTGACAGGTTTTACTATAGGAAATCACTGTTTATACTTGCAGTAAATATTCTATTTGGATGCAGAACATGTTGGTGCTGATAGCTGATGCAAGATTTTTTATTTTATTTTTTTTCCTCTTAAAACTGAAGTCTGTTTAGGGGAGTCACTTCCAGGTCACCGACTTTTGCAAATGTCCTGCTTACTTCTTTGTATGTGGTTTTTAATAGCAACATGTCAAAACTGCTTTTTATGTTTCTGTGCTAACACCAATGATTAAAGAGGTCTCTCTGCTTGTCCAGAGAAAAGCAGATGGAGGCTTCTTTCAGGAAGAGACTCCTCAGTACTGCTGACAATACTCCTGTACTGAAAATGTGCCATATACAGGTGATTCAGTAAACGTCCCCTCCTTTCTCCTACTGCGCTGCTTTTTGAACTTCCTTGTGGGTGCCCGTTACAAAACGATGCGATTTCAGCAGAGGTGAGTGGTGGCTGTGCTTTCTGCGCAGAGGTTGCTGCTGCCAGCTTCTCGGGGCAGCCCCGCTCGTGCAGCAGGAGCAGTAAGGGTGAGCGTGGAGCTGGGCGCAGGAGGCGTGCAGACCAAGGAGCCGGGCGGGTGAACAGCAGGTAGCAGCGGGCCCCAACACCGTCAGGAGCTGAGGAGGGAGGGAGGCAGCGAGGAATCGGCACCCCTTGGGCCGAGGCTGTCCGAGGGAGGCCAGTCAGCCTGGCTGCCCAGCCTGGCTCCGAGTGCTCCCTGAGCTGGGAAGGGGAGGCAGCAGCCTCTGGTGGTGTCAAAAACCGGGAAGCAAGCTGTTGGAGAAGAATTGTTTCCTTTTGTGGGCACAGCTGGGCTTAGAAGACATCTGCACAGCCTGTGTGAGCCTGCTGGAGAGTTTGCTAAATTACCTGGTGTGGAAAACACTCTGTTGGTTAGAAAAATTCCTCTAGTGAGTGATATAAATAGATCTAAGTGTTAAGTAAGGAAAATCAGGTCTTGTACTGCAGTGCAGCAAGGCCATTCATTTCGAGTTCTGCATTCATGTAGGCATTTCCAAAGACTACAGGTGACCCAGTTCAACATGCTTGCTAAAATTGCTCAAGTGTATCCGGCTGCATGGAGTTAACTGATTTTTATAAAAATGGATCACCTGGAGCTTGTGGTTTCTTGTTTGTTTTGTCATTTTTTATTGTTTTGTTTTGTTTTTTGTCTTTTTAATGTGGTAAAATACCCTGCAAGCAGATTTTCATGAGCTCAGTGCTCTGTGGTTTGAGCCTGCCTGTGTGGTTGCTGTCAGAGCGTTAGGCTGGGAGTTTTGAGTTCTGTTTGCTAACTCTGTCACTGATACGCTTTGATCTGAATACCTTGCTCCCGACGTGTGTATTTTTAACTTGCTCGCTTCAGTTTCATCAGTTGTATTGTCCACGTATAAGGGCAGCATGGTGATACTTTCCTATTAAGACCAACTCGTGCCTTCCTGAAAACTTGCCTGGTGTTTTTTCCCCAGCTGTATCAGTCTAACCAAGGAACATGGGAATATATTTTGCCTCTAAGAGTCCTAAGGCCTAAGAGTAACGCTCTGACTGTTGTTGTGAAACATCTAATGTTTTTCTGTTGCATAAGCATCAAGGTTCCACAGTTCCATGAGCTCTGCTGTTCTCGTCCTGCCTGCCAGTGTTGGCTTCATCAGCTGGCCTGCTGGTCCTGGGCCTCGACAAAGTATTCGGTAAAGCCTAGTTCAATAACTTTGTAGTGCTGTGGGGTATTCAGGGCTTTTTAGGTGTAGCCTGACACAGCCTGCAGTTACACTGCACAGCCTTGGCTTTGTGCAAGCTTTCCCTGAGCTTAATGCCCCTTCCTTCCTGCCGGCCCTTTGGGCTCATCGCGCAGCAGTGCGGGGAGGTGACTAAAGCACACCTCGTTCTGGTCTTGAAAAGAGCAGGTTCCCCTAAGCTCGGGGCTTTGTTGTGTGAGGACTAGAAGGCAGGTGCAGCTCAGCAGTACAGTCCTGCTTTCTGCAGGATGGAAGCTTGGCTCGGGCTTCACTGCCTGCTGCGCGGGCAGTCCTCCCCTCAGTCTGGTGGCTTCCTCTGGAGAATCCCAGTCACACAGCATTCCTTCCTCTGAAAGCTTCTGCTCGATCCCTCCAATTCCACGATCTGCCATAGACAAAATACGTTGATCTGGTTTTAAATGTGTTGCCTCGTGCAACGTGTGTTAAGAATTCTGCAGGGAAGAAAATGCAGGATTGCCTCTTCGGGCAATCGCATGTGATGTGGGTTGGTTTAATCCACCAACAAATCAAAGTAAAAATCAGCATGGCTCTCCTGTGATCTGATTTGTCTTTCAGATGTTCAATTGCTGAAAGATTTAGGAGTATTCTAACACTATTAGTTTGGCTAAGGAAAATAGTCCTTTTTTTTAAAGTAGGTGAAAAATATTCTGTTCTGTTTTGCAACTGCAAGTCCTAGTTGACTTTTCACAGTAACACAGAAAATTAAAGAGCAGTTTGTTTGGGTATTTGTATATTTTTGTTAATGTCCAGCACAGCAGGGGCTTTGTGTGTGGTGTTTTGTGTTATTATTCAGAATAACAAAAGGGCCAAGAGTTTAAAAACAAGTTAAAGATTTGTTGTCTTTTCCATTCTGTTATATTTTGCAACCCTTTAAGTGCAATAAAAATAAAGAGGACGTGCTCAGTGGATGGAACTGAATTCACATTCTCTGGCGCGCAGGTAAATTTCCAGTATTATCTGGTTTCTTTCATTCCAGTCAGTGGAAATTTACCTTGCTGACTCCTATCTTGGTTTGAAATCAAAAATGTCTGTATACAGAGGGAGGAAAAAAAACAAACAGCATTTCACCTTAAGCTTTCTTCAGGTGAAACACTAGATTGCTGTCCTTTCACCTTGTTGCCTTGGTGATGGAAATTTATTGCCTCCACCGGAGAAACTTCCGTGTACTGATTGCTGCTGCTCAGGGCGCTTCGGAGCTGGCCGGGCCTCGCTGTGCTCCTAGGAACGCCGTCTCCCTGCACATAAAGATCTCGCACCAAGGAGACGGTGAAGTGCCTGGTAAGTTTGCCTTTCGTTCCCTGCTCAGGCAGTGTGTCTGGGTGACGTCTGAATTGCACTCCCCAGCTGCTAATGCGACTGCCTGATTCTGAGGCCTCTGCAGTAGATGTGACAAGGGCTGCCCGAGGCTTGTGCTGCTGAGGAAATAAATACCTGCTGCACCTCAGGCATTCGTGGCGTGTTTCTGAAGGAAACTTGTCCGGCTTGAGAGATTTGACTTGTAGTTGATTTTATGTACCTTTCACTAGGTAATTGTGGTAGAACACGTTAAATCTTCAGTGCGTGACTTCTCTGGTCTGCGTGGCATCTGTTCAAATACTAGTTTGCATTGGTCCAAACTTCGTCTGCCTTTCACACTTGTCTGTTCATTTAAAAAAAAAAAAAAAAAAAAAAAGGAAAGAAAAAGGCCAGGCTTCCAATTTTATGCCCATATCGATTATTATTTCAGTGCCGCTCTCTTAATGCGTGTTCTAATCCTGTAGAATTTTCTGTCCTACAGGAAGCTGAACTCTAGTTTTTCTTTCATCAGGCAGGATTGCTGTGCATTTCTGTCTGTGTGTGTTCAGGACATACAAATGCATTTTGCAAAACTTGTTCAAGTTGGTTTTCATAGCATAGCCATCTTGCTGTAGTTGCTATGGACTGAATTACCTCTGCTAGGTTATTGTCTGAAGGGGTGGGGAGGAGCCGGCAGGCCAGGGCGCTGTGTTTACTGTGTTCTTTCCTCGGTGCCTCTAGCTTCTCCCTGAACTTCCCAGCTATGGGATATTTTATTAAGCTAAGAGCTGGAGGGATTTATTTTTGTTTTATGTGAATGTTTTAATAGGTCTTACAAATGGCTTTGCTTTTCAGAGCACCTGGAGGAAGTGCATTTAATTCAAATTTTACAATATGAATCGTATATGTAGATATAAGTACACACAGTCTCATGATTCTGTAAGCATACCTGTATTCCTGCCTGTTCTGGGAGGCGTGCTGGGGTCTCTTCGCTGTTGGTGCAGTCTAGTTTTTGCTGCGTGGCTGGCGTTGGTTTTCGTCACAAGTGGCCGTTTATTGGCTGACTTGGTCCCGCCTAAGCCAGCTTCCCTGAAATGGCAAAGTGAATTACAGGTGAGAGAACCCAGCCTGTATAAAGAGTATCCTTCAGCAAAGAAGAAAAGTATGTAACCTCTGACATTTTCAGGGAGGCGAGAATACATAAACTTCCCGTTAATCATTGGTCAAAGCAGAAATAGGTATGAATGTGGTTACTGGTGGAACTCCGCGTTAATACCTAACCAGGCCCCTCATGGCGTCCCTGCTGAAGCAGGTTACGAGGCTAAGGTTAGAGGGGTGAGGGTAGAGAGAGTATAGGCTTAGAGAGCAAGTGAGGCTTCAAAAGCATTAGCATATTGCTGCTTAGCTGCTAACAACCCCAGTCCTGAGGCATGGGGAATTCGAGAAACTCTGCAGTTCTAGGAAAAGAATGGCAAAATGCATTGTGGTCAGTGTACCGTGAACAGCCTGGCACGGAGCTGTGAGGTCTGTCGTAGCTGAAGAGCCAAGCGAGGAGGAAAGCAGTTCCAGTGGAGGATGCCACGCTGTGGGCGGGGTACAGCAATAGAAACACTCCTTGCTGCAGTGAGCTCAACCCCTCTCCTAAACGGTGAATTTCAAAAAGAAGCTTAGGATACATTCTTCTGAAAATGAACTGGATTCAGTGGTGTACAGAGGAAAAATTCCAAGTGAAGTGTCCATCCCATCTAGCTCGCTGTTTGTCAGTGGCTAATGCTTTTTCCCCGGGCAGCATGGCAGTTGTACGGAAGGGGAGTATGCTTTAATCTTATCACCAGACAAGCCTTTCTTTGATAAATGTTTTGAACTGTGAGCAGCATCAGAAGAGTGCCTTTTAAAATGCCCACTTAGCAAGACTACCAGAAGTGATTTAAAGACGGGTACGGTAGATGAGTTGCTGCTATTAATCGCTGTCAGTATCATAGCTTTTAAATCATCCGAGGACCAGTTCTGTGTGATTACTAAATAGGAAATGAAGAGGAAGGGATCCAAGTCAAAAGCTCCCATCCGTGGCAGTGGAGAGGTGGGGAGAGGAAAGGGGACCTTGTTGATCTCAAACATCCCCACGTTCCTGTCCACGTTTCAGTGCGGATGCTGCTGGAAGCGGTGTGAGCGTGCAGCTAGTGGAGGTGGCTTCCTGCTGCCTTGGAGCAGAGCTATGAAAATGGGAAGTGTCCTTGGAACACCAGATATTAACTCTCTTTGGATAGGTTTTTAGGGTGGCCCAAGGGGGATATGTGGACCATGTACCGTTTCTAGAGTGCTTTTGTGGACTGCTGCCTGTTCGTGGCAGGGAACGGCAACTTGAGCAGCAAATAGCTTCTAAATCGCTCGAGGCCTCTGGTAAGGACAGGGTTCCTGTTGGGTGGTCTCAGCTCTGCTGCTCTCGGCTGTCCTTTACTGTACCCCACCTCCATGGTTCCTGGCTCCTGGTCCTGAGGATGCTGCAAGAAGGGAAATTTGGCTGCTGGTGGAACGACGGGGCAGGGTCCTGAGTGAGCAAGCTGCTTGGGTGTGTGGGGAGGGACGGAGGGAGCATCCCAAGGTTTGTCCTTGAGCCTGACCCCTGGGTTTGGTGGTGATTGCCTCCTCTGCTGACTCAGAGGGACATAAGAGTTGCCAGAAGGTGGAAGTTTATGTTGAGGAAAACCGCTAGGAGAATGTGTCAGATGATTGATTATCTATGAAGGTCTTTCAGTCAAGATAGTTAACTGCCAATAAATTGTGATCTCCTGAATTTGTCTGTCAGCGACGCCTACACAGTTTAGGGTCATCTTTCTGCTCATTGGCATATCACTTCACATGAAGTTCTTCATAAGGTTAATTGTTCTCAGCAAGTGAAGATTTATAAGTGGAGTCAGTATGTTTTATTAGGCCATTTTATTAGAATATATTCCGTTACACTGATTGCAGTTGTAGTTGGAAGAAGTAGGCAAGCTTTTGGGCATAGATACCTCTTTTCAGATCAACCTTGTTAACCATGGTCCTGTTTGTGTACCCAGCTTGCAAACCACACCCCAGCTCTAAGGCCCTCCACATGTCCATCATCCTCGCTGCACACCTACTTTCTTGTGCATAGGATCCCAAGAAGAACCGTAGCTCCCCAGCAGGTATATTGCTTCTCCTTACCCCTCCAAATTTGTTTCCTCCCCCTGTTCTGTACTTGTATCTGGGGTTTTCCTGCACACTGAGCACAGTCAGCCCAGCCTCTGCAGGATGCGTCAGGCTGGGTGCTGCTGTTTGTATACATAACTATTTCTGGGTAGCCCTGGACTTTGCTGCACTGGGTTCCTGACTCAGGGTTTGTACTTTTCAGAGGCACCAGTCACACTGTGCAGAGCGTAAACAGCGAGCCCAAGACTTACAAGAGGTCTTGGCTTTGCTGATAAGTGCTCTTGGTTTGTAGTTACCTAGTTCTGGAGGGAGTGTTAAACGTCTTCGTTTCTGAACATTAATCTGGAGGTTGTGTTCAGACGACATATAACTCGCTTCAAGTGTTCTCTGTGCTTCTACGTGAGGACTTAAAAGGGTAGTCAGCATGTTCTGAGTTTACTGAGTACGATTGGGTGCTGTAGACATGAGTCTCAGATTTCTGCTCTTGCTGCTGGGTTTGTTGGCGTGCTCTTTGCGGGCTGCACTGCCGCAAGGTGTTGACCTAGGTTCAGAAAAACCTAGGCAGGAATGGAGTGAACTGGAAGGAGAGCCGTTTAAGTTGGCACTTTCCACTGAAAGAAATGTGTGTGTAAACATGCAGGTAATATCAACAAGCCAAAGTGCTCCTTAGCTAAAGATTAGCCCAGGCTCAAAGCTGAGGAGGGATCACTTCATCTGGGGTTTGCATCCTGGACTTTCTGTCCCAGAATTTTTCCATGTGCAGCAATCTTGTCCTGGCTGCTGTGGCATTCGTTGTTCCTTGGGTTTGCAAGAAAGCAGACCAAAACCCAGTTTCTTGCCCAGCCTTTCAGAGAAGGGGGAGTGGAAACCTGTCAGGTAGTTAGTTGATGCTGTTTCAAGTCTCCGGTTGTGCCTAGCTAAGCAATCCTTTATCTGACTTTTGATGGACGCCCTCTACTGCTGTGAAAATTTAACTCCTTCCTCTACCTACACACAGCGTACTTGCAGATAAATAAAAGAAAAAGGGACACGAGAATCAAACATAAGAATGTGAAATAATTACTTTTTCTGCCTTTCAGTCTTACTATTCCTCCCAGCGTTCCCAGCTGAGGAAGTGGAGATCAGCAGAGAGAAAAAAAAAAAAAAAAACAAAAAAAAAAAAACTGGAGGTGTCCACCTGGGAAGCTGGGAGATGCTGCTGGTACCCACTGCTACCCGCAGCGAAGGCTGAGCAAGCTTAATATGGGCACTTTTCATCTGTGTAATTTGAGCTTTGGGGAGTCAAGTGACATGGAATGGTCTTCTGTTGTATTTCTGGTGTGTGCATCTGCGTGCATGTGCTGGGGTTGTTACGCTGCTTTTGGGCATACTTAGTATTATTTAATCATACGGTGTTTGATTCAATTAATACGCTGAGGTGATGTTAGTGCAGAAATAAGATCCCACAGCAGAGTTGATGTTAGACTTCACGGGAGGAAATCTGGGTAGCATTTGTGACATGGAGTATTGTTAGAAATCCCTCTTTTGGTCCCTCTTCACTTAATACTACAAATTCTTATCCTTCATTTCTTCAGGAAGTTTGGAATTGTCTGCATTTCTGACAGTTTTTCTATTCTGCTTCCTCTTAAGGAATTTTCCTGATCCTAATTTTCAAGTTCATTGCCTTTTGTCTATTAAAACCACTCTTGAAGATCATAAAATCGTGTATGTTCTGTAATGCCTCAAAGGTAACTGTACAATCCATCAATGTCAGTACTTAAATTATGAAAAAGTGCATTCATTTCAGTAACCACTAACAGAACTCCACTGCATCTTGTTCTTCACAGCCTGTTTTTTTTACCTATCTGGTAAGTCTTTGGGCTTTTTTGGGCCCAAAAGAACCTATTTTCCCAGTTTGGAAACCGGACTGTGTCCTTCCAGAAAGGATACCAGCAAACAAATTTTCAGAAAAGATTTAAAGCCTTGAATTCCTGTTTCAAGGCAGCAGAACGACGTGGCAGGGTGTGTTAGGACGGGACTCTCTCTGCTGACGGGTTGAACAGGATCAGCCTCGATGTTTCTGTCATTTGCTCCTGGGGTGTTTCTGACCTTCCTAATAATCTCCAAAATCTCAGGTACGGCTAACGAGCCCACGTCTCCCTTTTAGCTATCTAAAGCAAATAGAGGAGGTGTAGTGTGGTCATGCCAGGATAAACCTGTGGGAAAACGGTATTGTTTTCTGAACAAGCTCCAGGGAACGGAGTCTCAAATTACTGTAACTGAATCTGGTATCTCGCAGCTCTGGAATGCTTATCAGAGGAGAAAAAGGTGGATAGCTGATACGTGTGGCTGCAAAACCTGTTTCCATAGGATCTTTTCCAGATTTAATTCTAGTGGCCTCTGTGTAACAAAAGTAAATGGGCCAAACTGGGTGAAAAAAAAAAATGCTGTTGATAGCAGCGTTCCTCAGGAGCTGAATATAACAAGGGATAAACTGAGGGTCAGGTCGATGCCCACCAGGACATCAGCTGTCGTACAATTTATGCGTATATAAGCAAGGCAAGAGACAACATGCATCTTCTGAAACTGCTGCTTGCCACTAAAAGCTGTTTTTTTACTGAGGTGATGAGACAGGCTTGAACAACTCCATTTTAAGAATTTAATTTTAATCTTGTACCTTTTTTAAACCCTAGACATCTTTCAGGTAGGATTGGTAGGACTATCAGCATTATTGCACAAAAACTTTATAAACTCTCATTTCAAATACTCCCTCATGTTTGAAGAGACAGATTTAGAGGCTAAGCAGAATGAATTTCTGTGGAGTATGGATCGTTTAAGGTTTGAAATGGCACTGCTCAGCAAATAATCTTCTCCCATTGTTATATTATTATAGCATTTTTACTATTATGTTGTTATTAGTATTTACTGTTATTGTGCTTTTATTTAACTCTTAACTTCTACTGTAGTTGAATGCTCTTCATGTTTGCTATTCTTTGGTAGATAAAATGAGCATCTCCTTCTGAGCGACTTATTTTTCCAAAATCCTACCTAAAGAAGGCTCATACTATCTAAAGGCTGTTCATTCGCTTCACAGGTTAACCTCTTGTGAACTGGTGATCTCCAATTACAGAATAAATATTAAACCTGTTTTTAAACCTGTTTTTTTTTTTTTTTTTTTTTAATTAACAGGAGGAGTCTCGTATCCTCAGGGTAAAGGTGGTTTCTGGCATTGACCTAGCAAAAAAAGACATCTTTGGAGCCAGGTACGTGTTCTGCTTTGACTATTTTATGCTTTTAAGCAGAGTAAGTGTAGCAGAGCAAGGATACTTTATAATTCATTGTTAATAAATGTGATGAGAGATCCTCTTAGTTGCTTACAACCAACGCAAACTGTGTGATGTCTGCTGG
This sequence comes from Oxyura jamaicensis, assembly GCF_011077185.1. Taxonomy (NCBI): domain Eukaryota; kingdom Metazoa; phylum Chordata; class Aves; order Anseriformes; family Anatidae; genus Oxyura; species Oxyura jamaicensis. Next base: position 397,683 of record NC_048926.1, on the reverse strand, counting down.
CAAAACAGCTATTAATCACAGCAGTGACTCTTTGGGCCCTCTTCTGCCCCTGGAGGTCCACCAGCTTAGCTCCTTGGTTCACCAGCTGCCTTAGCTCTCAGTGTGTGAGGAGCAGCTCAGGCTCGGGTGGTACGTGGCAATATTTAACATTACTCCCGACTATCTCCCCATACGCCCCACATAATGTAGGAAAGACCAAAAGCCAGCAGCACCCTCTGTCTTGCTTTGCAAAAGCTCCACTTTCCCTACTGGTTTTTAGGACTCTGGTGCCAAGTGTCAAAGTCTGGCTGGATAGACAGACTGAACTTTCTTGGACTCTTAGATGTGTCCAGGTGCCCCGCTGCGGTTCTTAAGGATGGTACCTTAAAAGAGCAAGGCAATAAAAGCATATTCACCTGTTGAGCCTATGCTACAAGAAGGCTTACTACTAAGTGCTAATGTAGAAAAGAGTTCAGCGTGAACTGTGCTGACTTGGTACTTTTCTGTTAGGCTGTGGCAGGCCTGGGTTTTATTTCCAGTTGTCTTGAATCATCTTAAGTTTTAAACTGAGGACTCCAGGGACAAGGTAAGTTTTTGGAGTACATAAGGCAGTCTTCACGTGATTGTTTCCCTGTTCATCTTTGTATCCGAAGATGGAACAAGCAGTGGTCTTTAGCCAAAATAACAGTTGTCAAACAAGAAAACTGGTTTTAAATGGTAGTGTGGAAAGATACAAATGCAGACACTTTGTGTGTTTCCAAGACTTTTATTTTGAAAGAACTGGTCACAGGTTTAAAAATAGGCTTTTTCCAAGTCTTGTTGTACGAATAATGATCTAAAGAATCCAATCAGGTAGTAGTATGTGAGAGAGAAGCTGGTTCTGAAGCCAGAAATGATCAGTAAACATTTTTTTTTTTTTTTCTGAAGGCTAACTGAGGTTTGATGTTCTGTCTCCCAGCTGTGAGGAAATTCTTTAATGCAAATGCTCCAATCTATTTAAATTTTTTAAAATTGGTTTGAAATCAATGGTATCCAATTTAGCTCTTATTGAAATTACTCTAATTTCTTAATGTATAAACAAGCCTCCCTGTGGACTTTCCTGTATCTCTTGAATGATGCTTACAAATTGTTCATTAGCTTGCATATCTAGCTTGAAACTACATGAAAGCAGCAATTAAAAGTTTAATCAACTTTATTTTTTTTGTGAAATTTCCAACAAACGTTCCTTTGGTAGCTCTGTGCAGAATATGGTAAGGAGAAGCTTTATTTCTTCCCCTAAATGTGCTGTTTTGAAGATCATCTTGATATGCTGAGCACAAGCAACAAAAGAGGCAGCCCATGTGTAGTTGTACGTGGACACACAGTGCTTGCTAAGTAGAGCCCAGGTAGTCCTGTTGATAGTGTGGCTGGGTCGCGCTATGGGTACTGCTTGCTGACAGCATTAGCAGATCCCCTGTGGGACTCCAGCTTGTCACCTACGCCCGCAGTTGGCACTGAGATGCTGCAGTACCAAAGGGAAGGAGAGGAGGAGCGAATTCCAGAGAAGAGAGAAGGCTAAGGCACAGAAAAAGCAATTTTTTTATTACTATCAATACTAACCCTAGAATTGCCCTGTGTACATACTAACTTTGCTTTTTCTTTACCTCAGTTAATTCAGCCTATTCATACTGTTACAGATTTTTGGTTTACTTGATATAATTAATTGGCTGGGTTTTGTTTCTTCAGTATTTCCAGAGCTTTAAACTTTATGGCTACTTGGAAAAAAGTAAAGCTAGTGGCTGGAATATCAAGTCAACCCATTTAAATGGAACTTGGGTATAAGCAGTGAAGTGCTGTGGAACACACAAATCCACAGAAGTAATCTGAGAGAAGTGGGAATCTTTCTGGTGTTCATTTGATTCATTAAAGGACACATTGGAAGCTTGACAGCTGAATCCGTGTCATTGTGGTATCTCCTTCGGGCATACTTGTCAAAAGTTTTGTGAATATTTAAGGTGTCATATTCAAAAGAACTCCTAACGTTTGCTTAGGTATTGATAAATTGGAAAAAATATCTTTCAAAATGCAAGACCTTAGAACTAAGTGAAATTTGAACCGAGTTCTGTTGATGTGGCCCATAAATATTTAGGTAGATTAGTCTCGAGCCGGTAGGATTTTCATAAAACTGAGGAGTTAAAAACATAAGTTGGGAATATGTTTTTAACTTTGTTTTAAGCAGTTCTCTAGTAAAAGTGAAACTAACAACCTCATACCCTGTAAGCTTAGGGAAATGCTTGTACGGCTGTGCTGACAAGTGTTCAGGAAGCTTTGTGTTCAGCTAACGTTTCAGTTTGACTTTTCCATTTGTTTTAACGGCCTTGTGTACCTCGCTGAGATATTAATGTTTCATGCTGCTCAAATATGATGTAAGTTGCTCCAGGTAGTATCATTCTGATGTGGCTGTCAGGAGCGTGTTGTAACTAACTGGCCCAGTAACAGGTTTGCTGGGAATCACCTGGCGTAGCTGGTTCACTTCTTGTTTGGGGGGAGCTGCAGAAGTGTACGCAAGTGTTTGAACTTAGCAAGAGGATGTGGGAAATTTACAGGCATTACAGCTGCACCAAACAGTTATTTCCTGTGTCCTGTCTGTTCAGGATCCCTGGAAAACAGCAGTGACTAGTGCTAGCTGGATTTTCCTTGTTGGTGCAGATGTAACCCCCTATGCACTGTTGTTTCCCTCTCCCATCAGTAATTTAATGAGTACCAAAAGTCAGCCTGAAAGCAGTGTGTGCCGCTGTAACTCCTGGGTGCAGCCACTGGCTAGCTGGTGTCTTAGCAGAAAGCAAACCTCGTGAATTTGGAAAGGAAAGGCAGAACATGCTGCTTGCTGTCGCTGAGGCCACTGTTAGCAGACTTGGTGAAGGATGAAATAACCGAGCGGGATGTGCTTGGGGGTGTTCTTGTTGGGTGCAAAAAGCCTCGGGGACCAGTTGTGCAGCAGGGTGGAGCACGGAACAGGGAGAGGGTTTGTCACTTCTTCCCCTGGAAGGCCTCCCGGTGCCCTGGGCTGCACACAGGTAGAGGCAGGCGGGGAGGTGCAGGCATGAAGTTCAGAGGCAGCTCCACATGGACAAGCAGCCTGGGCATTTGAAAGTGAGGAGGTAAATTGTCCTTCCTTGGGGAACACAGAATGCTTACGGAGAGAGGAAGATGCCTTGTGGTTCCTCCAGCTGCACGTTTGGACGGGGTTGCGTTATGCACTCGTCACTGACGTAGCAAAGGGAAAAGTTGTCAGCACCGAAAGACACAGCACCATGGTTGGCCGAGGACTTCAACATGTGCACGTTGCAGCCTGTGCTGTGCCCCGTGGAGTGAGGCGCTGGGCTTTCTGTGTGCTCTTCCTGACCAGCATGTCTGCCTGCGGGCACGTTCTGGGTTGTGGACAGACAGGGTTTTGTTTTCTTGGTCTCTTTTCATACGTGACACCAAGCTTTAAGGACAAATTCCTGGTCCTGGTAAATGCTCTTTTGGAGAGAAAGAAGGCCAAGTGACTGTGCTAAATATGTTGGACAGCTGCAAACTTCAGAATGAATTTATCCTAAAATCATTTGAAAATGTGTTAAAATTGCAAAGACACAGCCCCAGCAGCCGATTGCCTCCGCGTGGTTGAGTCGTGCAGTGGTTTGCACTGGGGCAGAATAATGAGTTACCACGTAGTAGCTGTGAAAGATGAACTACAAGGCACACGCTGTGTTCTGCCTTTCGGTAGGCTTTCCTTACAGTTTTTAATCAACTTTGCCATTAGAATACACCAGCTGTAGACTTGCAGTCTGAAAGCCATTTCTTGCCTGATAAAATCCAAGGAAAGTCTTACCAGCGTAGAATGCTAGAGAAAAGTGTTTTTCTTCTGAAGCTGCTCTTGGCTTATGAAATCATGTTGCTAGTAAATAATGATATATGAACGGTCAGAAATTCATAGAACCATGATTCTAATGACACAGTATACAGTAAACGTGAAATAAAATAGCTGCCAAGTAACCCAAGGTGATGGTTAAATGTGATGAATTTCATCTACAGATTTACCTGATGTAGACATAAGCAGCTCGTTGCTGTGGATGTAACTGGTTTGTTTTATAACCTGTGTTGCATTTTGCCCTGCAAAATTATAAGACTTAATCTTTGACGTATGCCAATGGCTATAATAATTACAAACTGGAATTTTGTGAATGTTTTGCATGCTTAACTCTGAAAAAAACACTACGCTCTGTGTTGTTCTCTAGTGCGTTTGCAAGTGTGTATATGTATTTACCACCTGTCATGACTGTATTACATAATTTATTTCCTCTTAATTCCCTCTCTAAACTTCTTAAATGCAGTGTCTTAATGAATTCAGCTAGTATTTGTATTCTTGTATGCAATTAAGTAACACAAATTATAATGTAATTAATCTTAATTACAGAACATGCTTAACAGATTATTTATTTTCTTTTACTCGCATACTAGAATGATGCCTTGAGTACCATTGTGACTGAGGCTGCTCTGTGCATTCCACTGCACTCAACTGCAGTTACTGCCTAGAGAACTTTGCAAAATAAAATGAAATTTCCTCTCCTGAATGCTGCATATGTTTACGTGTTTCTGGCATCCAGCACGTTCTCGAGTGGCTCAGGCTATCTGCTGAGCACAGTCTGCCCGAGTGGACAAGTACATGTCTTATCTGAAGGTACTTCCAGCGTGGGCTTCGGTTTTGATTGTGGTGTTTTACACGGAATTATAGGAAGGGAATGCCATTAATTATAGGCAAGGAGGTGCCTGCTTTTAACATGGATTTATGGATTTCTAGAATGCCTGGAGAGCAGCCCCTCATGTCACTGTACTGAGTAAATAATTTTGTATTAGCTGCTGGAATAGATCATGTCTATTCACTGTCACCAGAGTTTGACCACTCTACTGAATATAATTACTCTTTAGCATTGTTTTTACATCATGTTGAAACAACATGAGATAAATTATTGCATCACTGTGTACTATATATCTTAACTTGAATTTAGAATTCATCCACTCCACTTCCAAATAAACAAAGAAGAAATACAGCACTATTGAAAGTAGCGCTGGGCTGCCTGTTGGGTTATTTGGCGCAGTGGTGGCATTTTTATAAATGCGGTTTCTTCATACACACAAATGCTTTCATAGGTAATAAAGGTGAATGCATATGTATAAAGAAGAATAAAATGTCTTCTGATTATTATTAATAATCATAGAATTTATATGATTCTATGGTTATTGGCTGTGTGAAATAAGACCCCATGGTGTGGATGTTCTTATTCAACTAAAAGGTTTGGAAGTAAAAAGGGTTGTGTGTGTATGTAAAAGGGTATATCTGAATGTATTACCTGCTGCTGCCTTCTGAAGCATGAAGTAAATGAAAACTGCGGCTGTTGGGAAACTGAGAAAAGTAAAGTGCTTCTCCGATAAAATTAAGAACGTTTTTCATTAACAGGAAGCTGCACTTCTAATGACATGATAGCTTGTTATGAGTCCCTCTGGGTTTATTGCTTTTACCTGCTCTTCTCTGAAAAGCCTGCAGCCTGAAAAACACAGACAAGATGCAAGCCTCTTTTCTTTTCATTTTACCTGGGGCTAAGGTCAGTGATTTAACTAACAGTGTTAGCGCTAGGCCACGCAGGCTCCAGGTGCCTGGTGTGGCATGTTAAATTGCATCGTGTATTCCTATTGAGAAGCCTACCTGAAATGGGGCTGAATTCTCTAGTTCGTGCGTATGCCGTTACTGGGGTTTGTGATGAATGTGGAGCACACGTGACTCTGCCTTGCAGCTGATATGGACAGCAGATGGCTACCTTCTAGCTAGTCCGATACGTCCACTACTGCTATTTCCAGTCCAATTGAAGTTATGCTCTTCTAGCTAATGGAAAAATTCTTGTCACAGCTATACCCCTGGAGGTCCTAGCAAGTGTGCTACGTTGGATTGAGTTTTAAAAAGAGCCTGTTTTCTGCCTCTTATTTCTATTCTAACAGTAGATAAATCAATTGAAGTGAGTTGCTCTCAAAAATTAACCAAGCCTTTTTTTTTTTTTTTTTTTTTTTTTTTTTACTAACCTGGCTAGTAATAAACTGACTCCTTGGTGCCCTGTCACACAGCCCTTCACAGGTGTGATCCTAGGACGCGGTAACGCTCCCTCTGGTGGCTAGTTTAATAAACGGCTTGAAAAGAAATGAATCATCAGTAACTTACTTTCTTTAAAGTGGTCTACTGTATGTAAAAATAAATGAAGCTTGAACTCTTAAACTGAATTTTGCGTAGGGCTTAACAAAATGTTTTTCTGGCATTAACCGTTAGTCAAAAATTTTACTCAGTAAAATGTGAAATTAGCCAGATTCTTAGAAGTAGCTTTTGGAGGAATGTTTCAGAAGCACAAGATGGCATATGTGCCAAGGTGAAAGTACAGTGCATGTGCTCTCAAGATGTCCCCTGGGGATGAAGCAAAGCAAGGGAGTTTTGTGCTGCAAACTTTTCAAACGACTGAATTCAGCAAAGCTGCTTGACTAGATGGCAGTTGCTCAAGTAGGATAGAGTTCAGGGTGCCTTTCTTTCCTTTTTGTGGGGGGGGGGGGGCGGCGAGTACAGAAAACCACTTTCCTTCTGCTGGTTTAATGCACTGAGAAATGTCATATCAAAGCAGAACAAGTCTTCCACTTGAGTTTTGTGCAATGCCGTTGATCGGTAAGTCTTTAGTCTTACCCAACGAGTGGTACGCTTGCTCTGCACCATTGCTTTGAGCACAATGCAGCTATTTAATTTTCTCACGTGCCATGCACTTGCTACATTTCAATGGAGCACCAGACAATTCAGGTTGAATTTCACTGGAAAATCTCAGTGTTATGGTACTTAACAAAAATAAACATCAAATAAGACTTTATTGTTGTGAACTCAAACGAGTGCTTTAACAGGCATGGGGATGAAACCGATGATTTCCTGTCAGCACTGTCTTTTCTTATTTTTTTAATGACAAATGATTCAACACTTCTGAATCACTGTGCCTGCTAGGGTATTGTGTGGGGCAAGGAGGGAGGAAGAGTTTGCTGGCAATACTTTCATTGGTATGGAGCTGTCACTTAGAAAAACTGTAAGCATTTCTAGTGTAGTGGAAACAAACGCGTTATTTACCAGGCAGGGGAAGGGAAAGAAACCAATGTTCTGCTTTGGAGTGCAAAGGAATAAAACCAACTAAGTTAATTCAGAGGCTAACGGCAAAGCACTAGATGGTGAGGGTGTCCTGAAGGAAGAGGCACCTTTGACAAGATAGCATCTCTACTAGTTGACTGAAGTAAGATTTGGTCACCAATTTTTATTTTTTTAAACAAAGCTGCACAGAAATGGTTTTTCCTAGGGGTGTGTAGGTGGACATTCAGCAGAGATGACGTCTGCAGTGCTGGTAGTCTAAGGCTGCTGTCCGACACCTCTTGAAAGCGGGACGAGTGCTCCAGGTGCCGAGCAGAACTCTAATGATTGTTAGGGAAGAGGTAAAATATTAAATTCGTTAAAATACATGTGAAAAGCAGGCTAAAACCTGAAGAATTGTCGGAGTCTTCTCTATTTTCCATCTGAGGAGGTGGCAAAGCCCAACAAAACAGTTAAGGTTTGGAGTGGGGGCACAAGGCTTATCGGCGTATTTATGAAATGGGCAGAGTGGCTTTTGGTTTACAGAGGGAGGCTTCCCGCAGCAGGGAGGTGCGGTGTGCCAGGGCAGGCAGGTGCTCTGCTGTAGCTGGCCTCTGTGTGAAGGTTGAGAAAAGCGTGAGAGGGGCAGGCCACGATGCATCTGGCTTATTTCTTGCTAGCTGGCAGCAGAGGGCACCAGAGAATTTCCTCAGCTTTTACCGCTAACTGGTACTCTGGGTTTAGCGGAAATTAGGCTTTCCTGTTTTTTCACCAAAGTAAGCTCTTGGATTTACTGGTGCTCCTGCTGGTATTTGGGCAAGCAATTCCTTGTGACACCAAACTCTGTGTCCTTGGAAATTGCTGGGGTCAGTGAGTGCTAAAGATGCACCACTTGGGAGAAGTAGCAAAGAGGATTTTTATTCTGCAGAATTTTTGTTGCTGTTTATAAAGTAGAAAAAATGACTTGTGTGAACTATGTAATTAAAACACCCTTTATTTGTGGGTGGCAAATTATATTTGTGTAAGAGCAGCTTGTTTTTCTTTTAGCACTATCTTCAGCAGGAATGTGTGCTGGACAGAAGTAGATTATGGATGCAGTAACTCATTAAGAACATTGGAATTGTAAAATAAAAATAGCATTACTGATTCCAGGTTCTTGGAAGGCTTATTAAAACAAGCGTAATTGATTCTCATGGCTTATTTTCCACTTGATTCTGCAAGTGCCTCTGAAGATGGTTGCAGCTTTGGGCAGGTACAGATATAATCACTGTCGTGTCTGCATCATGTAACGTATCAAGTAAAATGTGTAATAGGAAATGGGAATGACATCACTTTCAGTAGACAGGTTGTCAATAGGTGGACGTTACTTGGCAGTAAGCTTTGGTTGAGAAATTACAGTGTGTAAGCTGATAACTGTTCCACTTAGATGCATTATCTTTGTGTGAGGTGTTTTGATCTCACTTTGATTAAGCTTAGCGTAAGCTCTTTGTGCATGAGAAGAGTTGCTAGAGAACACATAAAATGCTGCAATTTCACATCTTTGCTCTTTGTCCAATAATTGCCATCTGTCAGTGTGCCTAAGCCTGTGGAGTGTCACTGAGTGCAAACTCGTGACAGTTTCAGTAGTGGCTGCCGTGGCCCCATTTCCTGATGACTGTGCCCTTATGGTGCCAGCATCTGCTCGCTTGTGGAAGGGCCACAGCACTACGTCTTGGTTCAGGGAGGCAGTCTGGTTGAAAATGAGCCTATGATTAAAGCTGTGTAGTAGCTTGCAGATACGGAACATCCTGTGGCTTCAGGAAGAAGAGAACCATGGCCTTCAGCTGCATGCGGAGATGTGTAGCTGTGGGTGAGAAGGTGAGCTGATGCTGGTTATTGGGAGCCAGCATCTCCCACAGATGGACAGTTGGAGACATCCCGCAGTGTTGTGCTGGCTGCCACCATGCCCACGTGGGCAAGTGCCCCTTGGTGGGGCAGCCGCTGCCTTCCTGCACTCACTGCATGGTGGACTCATAGCACCCTGCCCGTGGCCAGGCAGCGACTGCTGGAGTCAGGAGAGTGGGCCGGGGAACAGGCAGCCCCTGGCAACATGGCTCAGCCAGGGCTGGGGCTGTGCTAAAGTCAGGGGAGCTGCTGAGGTGGAAGTGCCTAAGATGTTAAGGGCAGCATGGGCCCTTGCAATGTAGGCTGATCTGGAGAGAAGAAAGCAGAGAGGAATGCAGGCACTTCCAAAAATAGCCCCTTCAGTGCTAGCATTTTTTCAGATTTCTTTGTAATTAACTGGAGCAGGTATAACTTGGTGGTTTGTTTGTATTATGCAATTTTGCTGCTGGCCATCATAGTTTCTATTGCTGTAAGCGCTTCTGGTGCACATTAAAATACAGCAAATTCTATGTGCATTTGTCCTTGTTGGTGAACTAAAGAACTGAGGAGTTTCCCTCTGTGCTTCCATAGTGGAAGTCCTGATGCAGGTTTAAGATTTGCAGAGGATGGACTTCAGCTGAGATGACTTACTGTATAAAGCTTCATGTATCCCAGTTTTTCTTTGTAGGCACAAAAACTAGGATATAAATGCATCTCAGCCTGTGCTAACTTGTGAGCTCTGTTTTTAGAATAGTTTTTAAAATAATATCTTATTGAGCTTATATATGTGTGACATGCAATTCATTGTTTCATGCCTGCCAGTGCTACCTGAGACAAGGAAAAGCAACCTCTGTCCACATGTTAGAATGTAATAAGTCGTGGACTAGCCTTCTGCATTGATTTTATTTGCTGGAGGTTTTACCAGGATGCTGTAACTACTTACTCATTTCTCTGTTTCTGCCTCGGAAGGCTCCTGGCTGCAGCTGTGGTGTTGGGGCACAGAAACCAGCCCCATGCTGCTCTCTCTGTGTGGGCAGGGGCTGAAGGTATTGAGGGCAGCGGGTGCCAGCACACAGACCAGCAGGGAAACTGCAGCTAGCTGTAGCTGCCTGCTTTCAGGAAGATGAGCCCTGGCTTGCTGCTCAGGCCTCCGAATGCTGTTGTGTGAGAGGCCATGGGCCCAGCCCTCCCTCAGCCTAAGTAACCATGCCATATTTCCTAACGCCAGTGAGCGTGCACGGTTGTCGCTTGTGTGTTTGCTTTTGGGTGTTGCTTGAGTGGCACAGCTGCCGCTCCATCTTGCCTTAAAGCCTGTTAATTTATTTTTTTTCCTTAGGGCAATCATGTATTATTATTTACTCCATAGATACTCTTCCAGTACCGGGGGGAAGGAAAGAGATGTGCTCTCTCAGCCAGAAGCTTTATTTTGGAGACACTGCCAAGAAACAGTCAGTCTTTCTGTATTCTTAGGGCTTTGCTATGAAATCATTGTCGGGTAAGTTAGGGACAGGGTGGCAGACGTAACTTTCAGTTCCCTTTTTTAGTTCTTATTAGAGCCACAAAGTGTGTGAGTGTGCCTGCACATAGCCCTCGTGACTGGGTATAGCACTCGTACCTAAGGAGGGGGTGGGAAAGCATGGGAAAAGTACGGTTGGTTTCCTTTTTCTTTTCCCTACCCTAGCTAAAATAAAACTACCCTGGGTTAGATGTTGGTTATCTTTTCTAAGAAGTGGCTGTGCTATGAGATTACTGCTTTCTGGGCCACAGAAAAGCAATATGCTGGTGTTCTTGTTCTGGGAAGTAGATAGAAAATGCCCTTGAGCTGTTTTACCATTAAAAGGTAAATTAGAAGATGACTCAATAACATCTGTCAGGAAACTTGGCACTAAATTTTCAGCTGTATAGCAAAAGTAAAAGATCCTGGGTGGGTGAGGGACGTTTGGTTTTCCTGTTCTGTTTGGTACTTTTCCGAACTGTATGAAGGGGTTTGCAATTTTGGGCTCCTCAGTAAAGAGCCTTGAAGCAGATATGTAAAAAGCATTGCTCTAGAACTATTATTTTGTGAATAGATATATAATATTCTATTTTAATTGAAAATGAGTGAATAAACTGTAGTGGAAATGGATCAACAAATAATACAATGCAATTAAACTTTTTTTTTTATTTATTTAAGCTAGTGATAGTATTAAAGTGTTGCTGGCACTTCTGGTAACACTTCATGTCTTATATCTGTGCTTGTATAGTTCACCAAAGAAATGAGCATAGGCTAAAGCACAAGGACTTTCCTTACAGTTTAGCAAGGTTTAGATTTCAGTTAAAATCTAGTTTCCCTTAACTTCTGTTTTGAAGAACCCACGTTCTGTTTTAGAACCCAGGGCCAAGGTTGGTTTTCAGGAGCTGTGACTAGTTCACTAACCAGCAGAAAGCTACCTGCTTTCTGTTTGGGCGGTAGATGGGCAAGAAGACCTCTTTCTGTTGAGTGTGGCAGATGGGGTCAGCTCATGGTGGTGTCTGCCAGGTGCCAGAGCTGACGCAAACTAGAGTTCGCATCTGTGCAGCTCAGAGTGCAGAAACAGTTTACATCTGTCTGCAAAAGCAACATTAATATAGTCATAAAATGCTGTGGAATACAAAGTACTCTACAAAAACTGTATTTTGAGCACATCCGTGCACTGGTGCCCGTGCGTGGGCAGCAGGGCTGCAGGGGCCTGCGTGAGGGGAGGCCGGGCCTGCCCCGGGCCTGTTGTGGCGCCCCCCAGCGGTGCGGAGCTGAGCCCAGCAGCCAGGCCGCTGGGTCTGAGGGGCAGAAATGCTGGATGGGCAGAAGACTGAGGAGAAAAGTGTGAGCGAGAGGTCTGCAAGTACCAAAGTCGGAGGAGAAGCACAGAAAATTACTGTTTTCTATCAGTGTCTTGGTTAGCTAATTGCAAAATGTGGAAAAATACCAGCCTTCGGTTTCCATGGGTGTTGGGGGAGGGCAGGATTAATGCTTGTGAAATACTCGGATACCATGGAAATTGGAGCCTGAGAAAAGGCTATGGGGAAATTGTCTAGCCTCCAGAACAGGGCTAAACATCACATAAAATGAGCTGCTGGGGTGAAATAGAAAATGTGGCCGCGTGTCACACACGAAGGCACAGGAGCTGTGCGGCCTGCCCCGCGCTGAGGCGTGAGGGAGTGCGGAGCTGCGCGGGCAACAGTTGGGGTTCAGCTGTTTTATGAGCATAGCAACACATTTAATACAACTTTTGGTTCCCTTCTATAGTAAAAGAAAGAGTTCTCATCTGTTTTTAACTGGACTCCTAATCCGAAATGCATGTCTGCAAATGAAGGCGAGGGTTTGCAGCCTAAACTGGGCCCCACCTGGGACAGGCAGACCTTGCAGGCTGCTGGGAAAGCACTGTTAGTGTTTTCCACTCCCCATTCTTACTACTTTTTTACAGCGTGTTTTTTCTTTTATCTTAAAATTGACTTGAGGGTTGGAGATGTGCAGCCCTGATTTTAGTTGAAACAGAAGTAGGCTAGTGCTTGGGAAAGACTTTGGAAATGCTCTTCATATAGCCTGAGGTTGTCAACCTGACTTGCTCTAGTACAGGTGTCCCTTGCTGAAACTGAAGGTCTCGGGCTTAGGTTTGACAAAAGCAATGCATGTGGCTGTGGTAAGGGTGCCAGTGGTTGGGCATCTCGCCTGGAAAAGCTCCTGGTCACGAGGCCTTGCACTTTGGCTGGCAGGTGTAATGCAAGGGCAACTGGAAATGTGATCGAAGCCGCTCATTTGAATAAGGAATTTCTCATGTATGCAGATAATGTCAGTCACGGGGTGCCCCATACTGTCTGACGTGTACTGTGGCCCATGTAGGGCTTGCCCTGTGGTGGAAATGCAGCTTCATGTGGTGGACTGGAGCTGGCTACCCTCCCTCCTCTGAGGCTCGAGGGAGGCTGTGGAAAGTGAGGCAGGCCTGCGGTGTGGGTCTGAGGAAAGAATGATCCTAACTGAGATGTTATGTCTGGGTTGTATTTAATTCCACAGGCATGGTAGTCAGGGTTGCGCTTGGTTGTTTAGCAGTTAATTCCTTTTTAATTAAGTAGATTGCCTCTGGTGCCTACAAATACTGATTTCTGGGAACTTTTGGCAACTTATGGATCCTGTCCACTCTAGATGTAGAAAGCAATTTAATTGAACTGCAGTCTGAAAGGCGATTTAATTAAACTGCAGTCTTGCGAGCCATCTTCTGAGCAAATGCATCAGATAGATAGCAAATGCGTGCTGTCTTCAAGTCTTGGCTGTGTCTGCACCAGGACAAAAAAAAAAAAATCTTCAGATAGGGATAAGTTCTGTTGAAGAGTGTTTGTCTCCTATATTACAGAGAGAAATCCCTTATGAAGCAGCTGCTCAGTCAGAAGTTCAGACTTATCTCACTGTTGGGTGAGGAGTAATGTGGCATTTCTTAGCAGTGATGAATGAAATTTTGTTGCTCAACAATTAGCACGTGATGTGTATCTTCGGGTGGGTGGAGGCTTTTATGCCGTTGTAGAGACACATCCTTCAAAATTCATTATTTAGGCTCACCTACAGTAGTGGCCAAGAGAACATGGTGACTCTGGAGATGACCAAGTCTTGAAATGTCACATGGAAGAAAACAAATTCAGGTGTTTCAAGGAGAAACAATGGAATTAGACATTTACTTATCAGTTGAGAGAAGAAATGTGGGGGGAACCCTTTTGGATAGTGTTCATGGTGTGTAGTTCTGTCCTTCTACCTGGAAACAATTTTAGAAGTCTGTGGTCTTCATCAGTGCATATGCCATTCAGACGTTTATGTGACTGCAAGCAAGGCTGGCCAGCACCAGCAAAGGATGTGCCTGCATGTCATTGCCTAACCTGTAGGATGTCGGTGACTACAGCTCACTGGAAACAATGGAGGCAAGTTGCCTGCTCTGAGTTAGCACTGCCTGCATTTTTTGTGCAATTGTTGACAGAGTAATCATCGGGGAATTTAATTCATTAAACCCAACCCTTGTTGCCAAGTCCCCCTCCTGTTGTAAAGGTCAAGGGTTCAAGACTCTTAATGTTAGTGCTTTTGTATAGAACTTTCCATCTGCTGTACTTGGGATAAATAGTGAGAAACTTTTACGTCCGCTGCTTTCCTTACAATTTAAATATAATGGAAATGTCATTTATTTTGTGAATCCTTAGCTTACATCTCCATCTATGACCTCTGTGGCTGTTGAAAGTCATGGTTTAGAATGTGTTATGTTGTATGATGTAGAGAACTTTTTTTTTTTTTTTTTTGCTGTATTACACTGTCATTTGTCCCAGTATTCATAGAATCATTCAGCATGCTAGTAATTTGCCTCCATTGATTGTCTTGAATGTTTTATCTTATTTCACATTCTAATGATTTGGCTTATACCATGATCCTGTAGAGTAATACTGTATCTTGTTTGATGCTGTGAGGAACAGCAGCTCCAGGCTGATTAACAGTTTCAGCACAGTTGATCTTTTTGTTGACGCTATTCTACAAAGAGAACTGTGCTGTGGAAGGAATATAATTGCTTCTCCAGCCTCTTATTTCCTTTTATTAACCAAGAAATGTATTTGTTGTGTCAGCTGGGAGTGGGCTGAAGGGGAGAGTAATGGATCTGTCTGAGGACTGGAGGATCTGAGCCCATTGTTCATAGTTGTTGGGTAAATTCCACACATATTCAAGCAGCTGCTTGGCGCTGGGAGTGTCCTGGAAATGTGACAGCAGGAGGATTCACTGCACAGGTGGCACCATGTAGGTGATGATGAACAGGCATGGTAAGGTGTACTGAGATACCTGAGGCAGTGTAGAAGAATTACAAGTTTGTAAATGTATGTGTTTGTGCGAGAGACTAGCAGACCTCTCCCTTTGGAATTCAGAGGAACTCACCTGTTTCTGTAACTTCTGAGGTAAATGTTCTTATCTGTCATGGCTGTGCTGGCAAGCACCAGTCAGAGTTTGAGCTCAAGCGCAGTGTGTTCCTGGTCCCTTAAGTCTGTCCGAGCACTAGGGTAGCTCAGCAGCCTGCTGGCCCCTGGGCCTTCTGATCAGAGATGTTTTAGGAAAGAAGCTGGCAAACATGTCTGGCCCGTAGTGAGCATGTGGCAACACTTGGAGACAGTATAGGATATTGTGGCAGCACATAGTGCTTTTACTGTTCTAGACTGTTAACTGTTTCCTATTCCTACTGAACATAGCCTGTTGTGGCTTTCTTCGTCAGCAAGCTTCATATTGCTTCCATCTACGCAAAACAAAAAACATCTGAGTTAAGTAAGTAAGGTTCCACAGGCAGAAGTATGTGCTGCACTGAGATGGAACCGTGGCACATCGGCTGGATAAGTGGTTTTCCGTGATGTTTTCTTCTTTCTTTAACCTCTGATACTGTTTCCCAGACAGTGTACTAGGTTTGAATGGTGCTGAAAAAGAGGAACAGTCACTGAAACCTGTTTGCTCTTGGCAAAGACTTCGTACAGGAAGGGGATGGGAAAAAAAAAGAAAAGCTGGAAAAGAGCTCTGTCACCTTCACCACATCTTCCTCCCTGTGAGGGCATTGCTTCTTTCCTAGTGGCATGTTGCAGAATAAGGCTCATTGAATATACTTAGATAAAAGATAGCCAGCTCAGTATTTTTCCTTGGAAACCTCATGCTAACAGCCTATCCCAAGATTCCATTTATTATGTTAAGTCTATGAATTTTGTTTTTTCAGCTGAGGTTGTTGAAAGTCTGGCCTTCACAGTGGTGTCCCTGAGCTAATTCAACCTGCGTTAGCAAGAAAATAGTGTGCTTCTCATAGGCTTCAATTTTAGCTCAGTAACTAAAGATTACCATCAGACTTCAGGCAAGAGGATTCCAAAGGTTTTGAAGTAATTAGCCAATTACTGTTATTATCCACATGACCAACTTGGTCCCTTTTGAACCTGTCTTATTCCCTAACCCACAGCGAATCCCACAGGCTAATTGTGTGCTTCCTGTGTTTTCTGGCTTTTACTTTCATCCAATGCCATTTTGCTCCCTGTCGGGTTCACGAGATCTGCCTGCAGCAGCCAAGGGCACAGGGGGCTTGTGAGGCTGATGGAAGAGCTGACGACCTCACGGGTGAGCCTGGCTGTCTGGTTGTTAGAAGCCAATTTATGTTTACATGAGATGACGATTTACATTTACAGTCACTTCTCTTGAAGAGCGTTCAGTGTTGCACGTGGCATGACATATGTGGTTTCTGACCTATTTGAAGACTTCAGTCTTAAAGTGGGACTGCATGGGCTGGTAAGGCGAGACCAGCAGTTGTGAGCCCTGCACATCACGCTGAGGATCCACGTTCAGCCTTCCTCTGCCCTAGCTGGTTGCTTACTCTTTTCTGCTGGCCAGCACAGGTATTTATGAGGCTCTGTGGTGAACTGCATGAAGGACCTGATCTGAGTTTACAACAGCCTGGACTGAAGGAAGGAAAGCTTTAACCCACATTTGTGTCCCTGTCTGTTCCATCTCTGATGTTCCTGTTTGTTGACAGAAGAGGAGATGGCACAGGGCTGGGAACAAGCGATGGGAGGAGCCAGCCTCTTCTAGCAGCAGCACTCAATTAGGTCATTTAAAGTGGCTCCAAAATTGTGGCCTCTCTTGGCCGGTTGTGTAAAGCCAGAAAAGCCTGTTCCTCAGCACTACCAGCATGTGCTATTCGTTGGTACAGATGCTGCCTAGAATTCCTGTGAACTTTTCTTTTCCAGCAGTTGAGTGCTACTGAATTTATTTTTTTTTCTGCTGGATTTTTGAAGTTAGTGAGATGTTTTGGTGGGGTGGAACATCGTAGGAAGAATTCAGATCAAGACTGATGTATGCAGGTTCTCCTTTAGAGCATTTGTTTACCTTTGGCTTGCAATCATGAAAAATGGCCTCACGGAAAAGGAAAAAATAACACGTTTACTCTTCTATCTTTTTATAAGGCCAAAAGATACATTTGGGGGGATGTGCTTAGAAAACTGGACTTACGCTCTGGGAGTTTTTCAGTTCGGGAAAAATGCAAACTGAATCTGGTCTTGTTACTCTTTACCAGAACGCAGCATTCTCAAGTAACGTCCAGGGAAGGTGGAGACACTGTAGGTGGAGTTTGCTATACAATTTTTAACTCCCTTTTTCACCCACAGGCACTTCTTTGCAGCTGTCTATGATGTGAGTCATAATTATCTCTAGCAGCTCTTTGAATAAAGCCTTGCTAAATTTCTTGTAGTGCCAGATCAGGTGTCAGCCTTTCTTTGGAAAATAATAATAATGTAAAAAAGGAAAGATGCGAGGCCTATAAAATGGCTCTGGGGTTTAGTATGAAGAGGTGAGGTTTTTAGGATGCTTGGACACAATGGATTTCAAGTTTGGCCCTTTGGTGAAAGATAAGGTAAGGATTTCTTTTTCTTCTGAAAAACGTTTATTTTAGTGCAAATAGTCACTTCTCGCTTTGCTTTAGTTGCAGTACACATGAACCTTGTGTGACTGTGAGAAAAAAAGCTGCCTCATTTCTCTTTTAGAAGAATTAATGCATTTTAAATGGTATGGACAGGAAGACAAACCCCTGAAAGCTCATCCTAAAGGGAAAAACAAACAGACACTCCGAAACATTGTCTGTAGTTATTTTCTGTATGGTTTTTATTGTAATTCTCACTTAAAGTGGCAAGAATAGGGAAATTTGTCAATGGTTATTGAGATAAAAATAATAGACTGTAAAAGTTATTTGCCTTGTAACATTCAGTTTTTACTACTCTTCATAAAACTTTGTTAAAAGTATATATTTTCTATCTTAACCTTAATAGTGCATATTTTGAACTTTGTTTCCATCATCCCTTTGAATCACCAGGCAAAACTTAATCTTTTAAAATCAATGATCACTTTTTAACCTGCACTAAGTGCTTGCATGCCCAGAGTGATCTCTAAGTATTTTTAATGATTTTGTAAAACATTTTTCAAGAAACTTCCTCTTGCCAAATACAATCTGCTTTCAGCCCTGCTGTTAGCTACAGTTCATTGGGTTCCCATAAACTTACGGAGACTTGCTGAGATGGATAGTTTTGAAGAGTGTATTTTACTGCCCTGAATCTGTAAACTATTTCTGAAGGTATATTGGCTGCACAAGTGTATTTCTAATAGTACATGTAGGCTGCAGTCTACAAAAAAATCTCAGTATGAAACTCAGTCCAGAGTTTGCTTTCTCCTGAGTAACTGGGCAGATTGTTTTTATGCTGGTACTCACATTTTCCAGTGTTTACAAAATCCTGGTGAGAACAAGTATCACCCCCTTTTGAAGACTGGGGAGACAGATAAGTATGTAAAACCAAACAAAAACAACAGCAGAACCTGACAGGTGAGTTCTTGCAGGGTTAGTTGTGCTGGCGTCCCTTCCCCATACCTGTATGTTTGGCCTGTTCTGTCTAATCCATCATGCCTGGAAAGTGGCAGACTGGCTCTGTTGCTCCACTTAAGGAGGGGATAAGCACAGCAAACTGCAGAGCTCTCAAATTTTGGTGCAATGGTATAGGATATTAGCAGTTTCAAATGCATTCTGCTGGTGCTCCATTCAAATTTGGCAGAGGCTAAGTTAAATTGGGGGTTTCTGTCCCCAGTGTCCCTCAGTTGTGGCATGGTCAAGCGTGCTTTGTGGAGCCAGAGGTTGTGGTGGCTGTCCTGCAGCAGCACAGAGGCTGTCCGAGGGCTTTTGAGGCTACAGCCAGCTGCAGGCGGGCAGGGTGATGGCCACTTCCTTCTTCCTGCAGAAGGGGTGCGAGTGATTCTTTCACAGAGTCTCAAATTTAAAGCTAAACAGGGGAAGCAGATCTGCCTCCTGCATGTCGATTGTTAGACCTGGACATGGAGTCACAGCGATCAACCTTGTCCTATGGGAAGGTGATGACCTGAAGCCCACAGATGTACTCAATATAAATCTGAAGTCAGTTGTTTTGGGGAATGTTAAAACATTCAACTTTGCATTAGTCAGGAATAGAGTGTTATGTGCCTTAAGTGGCTCACAAAGCATTTTATGGTATTCCCCCTCCACGGGGCAATAGGGAGAGCACAGGTAGGTTTGATGGGGTAAATTGGGGGTGGAGGAGTTGGATGAAAACTGACCAATAGCCAGGTAGAAGTTCCCTTTAAACCATGGAAATAATTGAATTTGGATATGGCTTTGAGAAAAAGCCTCTCTGCCTTCATGTTTGAAGATGTTTGCACTTTTCTAGACAGAATTGCGTGAGCTGTTGATTAGTTCTTTTCATGTACGTGAAACAGAGGTGGGAAAGGGCTGGCCCAATAGGAACACATATGCATTTCTCACAGAAGCAAAATTGTCATTTCAGGCAAGACTTGGCTTCTCTGAAGTAATACAGCTGTTTTGAAGTGTGAAGTTTGCCTTCATGTGAGAAGCTTGGCATGCATGCACTTGCGTAACGAGTGATACTAAATTTTGTACTTGGGGAGGCGTTTTCATATTTAAAAATAAAAATGGAACAGTGCAGGGCTTAGTAGTTTCATTGTTCTTCCACATATGCCTGTGCTCTCCACCCCCTTCTTTTATGGCTTAAAATAAAGAAATAATAAATTGGATCATTGTCAAAGGATGCTTTGAGACCTGCTTTCAAATCTGTTTCAAGAATATATAGTAAATGTAATTCCAGACTCAAGTAAACAAATAAGAAACTGTTCATGGGCTCCAGTATTACAGTACTCAGAAATAACATAGTTTTTGAAAAGCTGTTGGTCTATTTGCTCTTTTATTTCAGAGATATTTTTTTAAAGAAATCAGTGATTTCAGTTGTCCTCCCCAGTAACAAGAGCTGTAAAGTTGCCTTTTGAAGCTGCAGTTATAATGAAGGCTCTAGAATTGCTTGAGCTTTAAGCAAATAATGAATACTGAGTTGGTAAAAAGATGACAAATGGGTGACTCTGAATGTGTGAGGGATTTCAGAAGGTCAGGAAAAGGATTTATTAAGACCTCAAAGTTTTTATGGCTATTGTTCTGCCAAACCCACTTTGCACTGCCTTGTGATTATGATTAGCGTAGTTTCTTATTAACGGAATTTTCTTAAGATTCCAGTTTATTCTCCAAAGAACTGTGATCAGCTCCAAAGTGCTGTTAATTTGGGCAGGTATTGACGTTTTCTGTAGGTTTAGGCAAATAATGTCAAGATCGCTAAGAATGTAATTAATCAGTTTGGGATTTTGTAAGGAGGAGTATTATAGATAGGTGTTCAAGAAATCAACTCCCATTTATCTCCAGTCACTAGTGAGATAATGACTGGCCTCCTTTCTATTTATTTACGAAGACCTGACTTGAAATCACTGCTTAGTCCCTTGAATGCCTAATAACATGTGGAATGATCTGCTGACTTCTGATACCAGTGGGCGATGACGTTGTATAAGAAATTCAAAGCACTAATAACCCTGTAATCTTTCTGATTGTGAGAATAGCTGCGCTGATCTCCTTCACTGCACCTGGGGGGTTCCCCTTTCTTTTTATATTGTTGTGTTGTATTATGAATGGAGCTAGGGTTGGTGCTTTTGGTATAATTTCTTCAGCAATATCTAGGAAGGAGGAGTCCTATAGCAGGTAAAAGGGTCAAACTTCTATATGCTTCCTTCCCTCTCCGTTAATCTTCAGCAAAAAAATTGCTTCTCCTTTGTCAAGAAGCATCCTCGCAGACAACGAGGGAGGGAACAATGTAATGCTGTAATACCGTTAAACTTAGGTTTATTATGCCCAACTGCTACAATCGGGTCATCTCTTTAATGGACAGCCTTCTGGTCACAGTGACCTTGCTTGCATTGTGTGGCTTTCTGTGTGTCTGCCACCTTCCTGTGGTGGTGTCCCAGGCATTGCAGTCCTGTTTGAAAGCCAGCCAGTGTCAAGGCAGCACGGGGCGGGCTGTGAAGAACTGCCATCTGCGCCATCCCCGGGCTCTAGGCTTCTGTCCTGGTTCCTATATCCACTTCGTTATTACAGTAATGCTGCTAGAACACTGCTCTACGTCTTCACTTAGATATCAACTGCATTAACAGCTTTCCAGAAGTCCATGATTTTTTTCCATTTATCACGTGGCAGGCTTCATTAAGCTTGCCTTTTTTAATACCAATACTGGTTTAGATAAAAACTCATGCAGATTAAGTTTTCTGCTTGTAGTTTTCTCCTTGTATTATTTTGCTGAGTTTCTGCATTTGATATTCTGCCCTCTTCTCAACACAAAACCAGTACTTTGTCTGAAAACTATTTCTATGACAAGTTTTCTAAGCAAATTGCAAAACTATTATTAGTTCAAACATATGTCAGGTACATGATGTCATCTGCACGATTTAAAGGGCTTAATTCTACTCATCCAGTGTCATGCTCTTAAATTTATCTAGCATTCAGTTTTAAAACCTGATGCAAATCAGCAGTGATTCAACCCGGAGACTGATGCTGACACGGAACTGTGGAATGACTTGCTTTATTTGCTACTTATTTTTAGAGCACAATGAAAGTACTCATGCATCACTTATTATAATTGTGGTTACCAGGAGTGTCATATAGGTTTTTTATATAATGCTTTCTTCAAGAATGAACTCTTCTCCCTTATAAAAATCAAGAAAATAATACTTTACCTTAATCCCCCGACCTCCCCTCCTTTTTATCCATTAGTTTCAGGGTGAAAATGACTAACTACAACTTTAAACTGATCGGGGTCTGCTTTCTGCGCACAGATGTTCCTTATAACCTACTTTGTTGTTTTTCCTCAGTAATCTTAGCAGGTGTCTTATTATTTTTGTCTCTTCTGTGATCTGGATCATCAGGATTTCCCTTCTTTAACACTTCTACAAATTCTGCAGTTAAACAGATGCTTGGTATTTCCTCTTGTCTTCATATATTTCATTACACTTCATGGATACTTTTCACAGCACCTTTGTACAGATCAGATACTGTAATTGTCCTTGTGCAGATTTTCCTTAAACAATTTTATAGATCTTCATGCTATTGCCTAATAAATCTGTCAGTTTGCCTTGCACCTTGCCACTGTAAACCTCTTTCAGTGCTTGCTTCCACTACACCTTTGACGTGCTGTCTGTTCTCTGGGATACCATTTCATATTTCGTTATTGCAGTTGTATTGCTAATGGTGTATCTCCTTCTTTCCTTGTTCTCCCATCCTTTGCTATCATCACCTGTTTGCTCAGTGTGTACTTTTATGTCAGCTCTCTGAGAAGTCTCAACCAGTCTATCTCCTTTTACTTTGCCTTTTTAGTGTTTCCTGGTAGAGGTATTGATCTCAGGAACTGTTGTTGTGCTACTTCTATGCATGTCTCTCATCTGCTCTGTGACAAGATTTATCAATAATCAGAAATGAGAGACCTGCATCATTCTGTAGGTATTAACCTGTGTCCCTCTATTTGGGACCCGCTGTTTTAGCTGCCTGAGGCCTGCTGTGGCTGTACGTGCTCGTGATGAGTGAGGAAACCTGCTGGAACTACCTGGCAGCTGTAGAGATAAGGAGCAGCAGACTGCATTTTACTGATGCTAACAGTTGGTTTGGTTTTGCTTGACACCCTGCTGAATTCCATCTGGTTCCAGGCTTGTCTTTGTCACCAAGGGCCACCAGCGCTGAGAAGTGCGGGGAAAAGAGGTTGCTAAAAGGCATGCAAGAAGTGAGGTGAAGCAGACTCAGGGTGAGTTACAAAATCTTGGGCAGGCACCCTTGCTACTGAGCCACTATTGGTCTAGTCAGTATCTTTTCCATGTCCCTGTGTTTGTTGGACACCGGGTGCTGCCAGGTGGCTGTGGGATAAGCGGCAGCTGGGTGGACAGAGGAGCTGATCCCACAGCCATGGTCCCTGCACTGGGGCTCAAAAGCTGTGTGCCAGGTGAGGTGTTGGCCATGGCGAGGAGGTGGGACAGGCCTGCCTTTTTTCTCTAGGGCTGTCGGCATGCGGCTTGTGGTGGGAGATCCCACTGAAGGGGCTGCTGACCACAGCCGTCCGTCCTCTGTCCTACGGCAGTTGTTCCCCATGCTGGTGGCAGCTGGACACCCTGCGATGCCCAGCCTTGCTGCTGTTCACAGCCTGGTGCGCTGGGCGAGCACCCTGCACCCGCTCGAAGCTCGCCTGGGCCGAGCAGCTGAGCCCACACTGCCGCAGGAGCGAGCTGTGCTCCTGGGTGCGTCGGTCACCCCGCTGGGAGGCCCTGCAGGAGGGAGGGTGCTGTGCTCGCCACCTGTGCACCCAGGTCGGAGCTGCTACCCAGCGATGCTCCCGGGGGGGAGAGAGCGGAGAGCGAGGTTGGGGCTGGACGCAGCCCATGCATGCGGGCATATCAGTGTTTCCTTACTGAGTACCAGAAGCTGCTGGTTCATGAGTACAGATTATTGTAGAAAAGACAAATCTGAGGTTTAATTATGGAATGGATTAATTATGCAACAGAAGCTTGGGGTGTGTGTTGTTGTGTGGTGGTTTTTTTAGGGTTTTTGTTTGTTTTTCTAAGTGGAGGGCTTCCTAATGAACATTAACGATTTGAGTCACTTCTGACTTTTCCTGGTTGAACAGATTCTAATGCCAGGAAGAGAGATGCAAATCACAAATTATTGGCAGGGACTACATTTAACATTATTATGCAGCAAACCCTGCGGAACGTTTGAAGGTAGTGGAATGAATGGCTTCCTCCTTTCCCACTGTAACTGAATACAGTAAGTGCTCACTAGTAAGGGTTTTGTTACATAACAAATGCAGAGTTATTAGAAATTTAACAAGACATGTTGTTGAATAATAAGCACCTTTCTTGGCCACAAGAATAGAAAAGTAGTGTGTTTGTCAAATGTTTAAAATATTGTGCGTTTTTTCCCTGGAATTTAATTTTTCAAGATGGAATTGAGTGATTCACAATGAAAAGGCAGATTATAATATAAATTACTTTTGATGGATTTTATTTGAATGTTATACAAGCACAGGTTTCCTGGCAGGTCTTCTCTAGTTTTCTGTAACCCTTTGGGTAAGATTAACGTTGAATCCTATAGGGCTGTGTGAATGTTCTTGCTCTGATAACAGAGCTCTAATTCTACAGGCATTTCAGACAAATGAGGCTTTTAGTTTGTGGATGTGAAACCCATGTGTTTCATCTGGGTCTTCTGAATTACAGGCAGTTAAAAATTAGTCTGCTTATTTGTTTGTTGCAATCTGAGCCAGACTCTAAGTAACAAGTTTCTTAAAAGCTTGACTTTGTAATTTATTTATAGACTTCCAAACACCAGAAGTTTAATATTAGTCAGATATATTCTAGTCAACAAGAGTTTATGTAACTGCGATGTAAAGAATTGCCTAATTATATTTATGACTGTTGGAAACTCTGCCGTGTTACTTGAGAAATTTGTCGAAGAATGCTCACAATGCCGCACGGTTGGCTTGCTGAAACACGCGCTGCTGAGGAGCCAAATGTAATAAAGTGTTTGGAAACTGGGGAGTGGCACCAACACTGGAACGAGAAGAAAGGGGTTGAATCTGCTGGATTAAGGAATAAGTTGCAGTATAATTACTCAGACTATTCAATAATGTTTTGGTCCAATTTATTCATTTTTTAAAAACATAGCCAGTCCATTGAGTACCTGTACCCTTTTAAATATTGAATATTTAAGTTTTTTAACTATTTTCTGTGTAGGCAATCTAAATTAACGAGCAGTGTGCAATATGATTTGGAATTTTACAGCTGGGGCAGGGGCTTTGCTAATTTCAGCTCTGGCTGAAATAGGCAGGGTACAGAGCTCTTTAAACGTTGGTGGAAGGGAACAAGCAGGAACTGTGTGCATGTGTTTTTAAAAAACTGACTGGGCTCAGCGAGTGCTGATGCTTTTATTTGGGTATAACTGTAAGACCGGAGGGAACCTTAGAAGGTCTCTGGCCCAACCTTGTCTCCAGAGCAGGGTCAGCTCTGGGATCACACCAGGTTGCTCAGGTCTTTCTCTAGTCAAGACCTCCAAAGATGCCGGCTTTACAGCTGCACTGAGCCCCCGTGACACTGCTCGAGTCCTCTCTGGGAAGTAGTGTCCCCGTATATCCAGCCTGCATCTCTCTGCATTGGTGCCCCTGGATAGCAGCCCTGTGCTTCAGCAAAGGGACTGACCCCTGTTTTGGGTCCTGGAACGTGGGCTGCTCGAACAGCTGTAGTGCCGTGGGAGCTCGAGGGAGCGGCACCCTGCGGAGTGAGCAGTGCACCTTGTTCGCTTGAGCCTCTGTTGCATTGAGTGCCTGAACGTGCGAGCTTCTGTGTGCACAAAAGTGTGTTTCAGAACTTTTTGTTGTGAGTCCTGTTGCCTAAAAGCATTAGCAGATCACTGTGGGGAATTACAAGTGTGTGGGAAACAATATATGACAAGCTCTTATTGTGTGTGCTTGACCACTTGAGTTGGCTTATTCCTGGTCATGGTAGCTGCCTCAGAAGGCCCACATGGGTTGCTTTGTGTCCATGCTGCCTGTTGGCATGAAAAGTGGGCCTGGTGAAAAGTCACAGGGAAAAACTACTCAGCTCAGAGCAGGACTGGAATGATGCACTGCTGATTTAATGACGTGGAAGTAACCAACGTGAAGGGTTTGCAGCATCGGTGTGATTCGCGTTCTTGTCTAAGTAAGTGCCCTGTCCAGGTGTATCCAGGATCTCTACCAACCAGAACTGAATGGATAACCTGAAATCGTAAAACAAAGCAGAGTTTTTAGCTGGGACAGAGATGTGAACACCATGTTGGGTTTCGGGGCATTCTGTTTCAGTGGAATTTGTGTCCGTCCTTCTTCCTGGGAGCCTAGGAAGACCACTTAGACATAACGGGTGCTTTGCTCTGGCCTTTGTTTGGTGGTTTGTTTTGGTCTTTGTTTTTTTTGGCTTATAAAAGTTTTTGGTTTAGTTTGCTTTTCATCTCGCTCAATATCTGAGAGCAGGTGTTCTAGTGATGAATCCGTAATGGTTGTGTTTTCATGACTCAAGTACTTGCATAGATTTTGCCAGCAGTTACTTTTTGCAGATAGCACCATGGCCTCATGTGTTTTCATTATGGAGACCTTTAAGTATCCCTGGTATCCTCTGCCCAGAAATATTTCTTGATTTTTATTGTTATTAAAAAGAAAAAAAAAAGCTTAAAGACCAAAACCAAGGTGGCACTGCATTTCACGTGGCTTAGAGATGTCCCTACCAAGTGCTGCTTTCTATTTGTTTGCGATGTTTAATTTGACAGTCGGTCAGATGGTAGACTTTAGAAAACATAAAGATGACTTTAGAAAAGGTAAGGGAAAGGAAAAGGAAAAGGGAAGAAACTCCTCTGCCCTTCCTCTTGATGCTCGTTCCCACCTGTGCTGTGCGTCCTGTCCTTCCTGAAGCAGCAGCTACTAGCATGCCTCCGCTGGACCGAGCCACAGTACTGGCTGGGCTGAGAAGTGACCTCCTTTCCCCCTGACAGTTGCTTTTGACTCGAATTCTTCCTCTCACCTATACCCATGCATAGCTCCACGCAGAGGTGTTCTCCATTGAAGACAGGCAGCGCAAGGGCCAGAACAAGGGGCTGGGGCAGAGCAAGGTGCGCTGCTGGGCAGGCTCACAGCGCCTCGGCATCTGTCAGACTACGTGCTTTTTTTAGCCAAGTGATTGCACGTTAAGTAAATAGTCCTAAAGACCTTCTAAGTGTTCAGATAAATGCCCACCTCGCGTTCAGGAGTGGAAACGTGTTCAGTTCGTTGGCTGTTTTCTAGCAGGCAGAGGGGTCAATAGTTTGTTCAGGAAAGGCTAAGTTTTCTTACTCAATTTTGTAAGAAACCAGTTTTTCCCTTGTTTAAAAAAAAAGTATTGCCAAAAAAACACTGTTGCCTCCTTCACCATTGCTCATTTTTCATGGATATTGGTGCATGGTATCCTAATAGAGTTTATTTGCATTTTTACTTTTCAGATGTTGATCTTAGTGTTGGTTCTAATATTTAGTTATGGAAACATTTGTATTTGCACCGTACAGTTACAGCAAGCTTGTGTCTTTAGGCAATAATGTTGATGCTCACCTTGAGAAGAACATTCAAAAAGATGAATAACATTGAGATCTGAATGAGTATTTCCTCATGGTTTTTCATGATGAATTCCCTGTAAAGGGAATGGGTTTACTCCTACAGTTTTATTACTGTGTACTCAAATCAGAATGAGCTTGGGAATTGTGAATGCCTGTGACATTTCTCTTGCACCGCTCCCCTTCCTGTGCTCTCCCCTTTCTCCAGCTCAGTGACAGCACAGTCTGAAACGTGTAAACCCGATGGGTGTTGCAGGGTTTCAAGTAGTAGAAGTAGGGTATCTTGAAGAAATGGTGTTAACCCTGATCTATCAAAGCTGGAAAGCATATGATTTGCTTCGATGAATGTCTGGTTTCTACTGCTTCTTGTAATAGGGTATTTTTTCCATAAATATAGGTGGCATGGTACATTAAGCAATTCAGAGTGGTGGTAGCATTTCTTTTTAATCACCGTGTTGCTTTGTTTCCTCTCAAACCTTGGCGCTTAATGATGAATTTAATTGCAGTTTAAGTAGGTGCATTTATGTGTATCAACAGATACGGTAATCCAACGCGACATCTTGTTTATTCGTATGTTATTTTCACTCTGCAGTGTTATTTTCCAAGTAAGTTGAACTCCTAGTATAATGAACACTGAAATGCTGATTATTCTTTAGCAATACTGACAAAAAAATTGTTTTTCAATTTTACAAAGTATCAGAGATGTTTGAAAGAGTCTCTGCAAGTCGGAATGAATTAGTTGATAATCTCCATGTCTGCTGTCTGTCCTTTCTTCAAAAACTTTAGATTGCATCCTTGAACTCCCCCTTCTTCTAGAATGCTCTTCCTTGCAGGAAGAGAAGGTGCTAGGAGGCTGTACCAGTGCAAGAGGTTACTGCTCCACGGTAGTAGTGCTACTACCCTGTACTGGCAGCTACTGTCTCCCTGCTGAGAGAAATTAGGAAACACAGATTTGGAGGACAGCAAACCTGCAGGACAGTGACAGGGATGAGCAGCTTGATAAAAGCAGTGACCTCCTTTAGTGCCATAGCCTGTGTGTGAAAGACATCTGACATACAGAGCTGTATGGTCTCTGGAATACACACGTCTACTTCCTCCTCCTTCTGGAAAGAGGAAGCGGTGGGCAGGGGGAGGGGAGAAAATCTGAAGCCAGACTCATCTGTGCTAGCTGGTTACAGTGCTATAGACAAGACCCTTCCCTAAGTAAACTCCAATGGAGATTAGCTGTAGTGGTGGTTCTGCTTGGTACTCTGCAAAGCTTAGAATACCCCATGGCTGCAAATTTGATGGTCACTATGTTTCATCATGTTTAGAAATGAATTTGAAGGGAGGCTGAATCATTTGCTAGTGCTGGTGGGCAGAACTTGTATGCAAGTGATGTTTGTCCACAGCAATGGGAGAAAGCTGCAAGTTAATGCCGTGGTCAGTATGTAATTGAGCATATTCAAACACATCTTTTAAGTGTTTCGGTAGCTTATTACAGTAAATTGGTTTCAGTGAAAACACTCCCTCTAAAATACTTAGCTGTTATTGTTATCCAATTAAATGACAAACTTATATTGAAGTTGCATTTGGCTGTAGAATTCCCATTAAATGTGACATCTTCTTTTGCAGTGACCCCTACGTGAAACTTTCCTTGTATGTAGCAGATGAGAACAGAGAACTTGCCCTGGTGCAGACAAAAACTATTAAAAAGGTATGTATATGCTTTTTTGTTCCGTTGTTTTGGAGACACTAAGAACTCTGGAACCTGCTTCTATGATGTAATACAACACTTAACTCGTTACATACATGTGTAGAAACCTAATAACATGTTCTTCCTTCCAACCAGAATGAGAAAACAAAGGCATGCATGTTCAGTTTGTATGATCTGTTGTTGTTTCATAATACCATTTTTACATGTAAAAATGTGCATCTCTGTAAAATACCTTCTTTCTAGCCTGTCTAGCTTAATTCTGTGTAAAGCTTTATACGCTAAAATTTGTGAGAAAAACGTTATTTTTTCTGAAAAGCAGTACCAAGTTAGCTGGTATAGTAACAACATGGACTCTGACATTTTTTGTTTCCTTAAATAGGTTCAGGATTTATTGCCATTTCTATATAAGTATGTGGGAGGTTTTCTTACGATTCTCTTACCTCATTTTTGTAGAAGACGTGCTTGCTGTCATGCCCTTTCGTGGGACACGCTTGCACTGGACTGACTCCTGTTCCTGGAGTCATATCAGTGGAAAACACGTAGGCTAGATAGGTCGCTTTCAGACTGTATAATACCTGGCTATTTTAATTGTGCTATAAGATCAAGTGTCACGTTCTCGCTGAAGTGTGGGATTGACTTTGTTTAGTTATGAAACGTTGGTATTCGTAAGAAACCATTACATTGGTATCTGTGTGCTGAAAAATCTTCCTTACAGTGCAAAGGTTAGATGAAAAGAATAAAATGAGTGTAGGCGAAGGCTTCTTCTCTTAATGTAAATAAATTATTGGTTTTGACCTCTGCAGTTTTTGACCAGTAGTATGGCCGCAGGGCTGTTCGGTTATGGAACAGGCCACTCGTTTCATCGGGAGAGAGCTTGATGGAAGTCGGAGGCATGTGAACAGTTACACCCTACTGACAGCACTGTGCATTAGCTTTCAGGGGCTTGCTTGAAAATGGATACTTCAGCATTCCTGAAAAATAATGGTTTTCTTCCTGTCACAGGCAAGTCCAGCCCTTGTAGCACTTGTTTGTTCTCCTAAAATAGCGTGGCAGTTTCTGTTAAGTGGCAAATGCCTGTAGGTGGGAGAAAGATTCTGATCTTTCACCTTTCACTTGAATGGAAGGAAAGACTTTGGACATGAGGCGGTGTGAGTCACAGTGGTCTGGATGACCTCCAGAGGTCCTTCTGACTTCAGCTATTTTGTGACTTTGGATGAAGCGCGGGACAGCTGTGATGGCAGAGGGGATGTGAGACAGGTCATGGAGGTGCAAGGGCCCTTTGGCTTGGGAGAGAGATGCTTTGTAGCAAGCCTGTGCAGTGGGGGTGGGGGGGAGGTGAGGAAGTGTGGCATGGATAAGACTTCTTCCCCTTGTTTCTTAGGAAAAGATGGTGATCACATCCAGAGCTTTATTAAATTTTTAATTTCTTCCAGTAGCAGTGCAGTTTTTCTTGGGGTTTTACAGTCAAAGCAGATTGCCTTTTGTCTGTTTTTTTTCTTACTAGGATAACATTGCCTGTATTTGGAAGGGTGTTGCTAGTGTAAAAGCATGAGTACTAAAGAGGTGGCATTTGGCTCCCACATGTCTGAAAAGCGGTGGCTATAGAAGTGTAGTGCAAAAAGTTACAAGCAGTTGAAATGAGAGCATTGGCTTGGAAATACGATTGTAATGTTATTGCTGAAATGATAATTACCATCTTTGGATGTGTGTGACAGGTAGGGGAGTAAGAGCTTCTGAGAAGGCTACCATAAATAAAAGCCATAGTAAAGTTGTGAAAGCATTGTGTTGTTTCTGTGAGGGAAGATGGTAAACTCATGGATCCTTGTGCTGTCCTAGGAAGGATGAGAAAAAGGACAATGTTTGTCTGCTGTTGGATTTCTGTGCAGAGGACTGAGGGTGAGATGATGTACTCTTGGGATTGCATCTGCCTTCTTTCACTGTTTCTTGTAACTGTCAAAGTCTGGACTCCCTCAGCCACTTCCGTAATAGTAACTTGTTAAAGTTACTATTGTAACTATTGTTACAATAGTAACTATTAACTAACTAGTTACTATTGTTACTTGTTAAAGTTACTAAATTAAAATGTTAACTCATCCTTTGGAAACTTCTCGTCAGTCATTTCATTACTGAATTGTTGAATTTCATCTTGTCTGCCCTCAGAGCAGTTTTCTTCCTATGCAACTTCTGTGTTTATTTCATGAATAGCAAATGTGTATGTCTTCTTCATTTTGAGGTACGTTCATTAAGGGAAAACTATTGAGCAAAGTCACTCTCAGGAGTGATTCCGAAAGACACTGCAGATTATCTCCTCCTAGTCTGCAGCTTTTAATGTGATGGCATCTAACCCTTCACCTGTTCCTTTTCTACTCTTTGTTGTCTTCCTCACTCAAACAGGTAAATTTCTGTGTGCGCTGGCTTGCAGCAGTGCTTATAAGAAGGCATAGGGGACTGCAGTTTCCCCTTTTTATTCTCCTTTTAAATTACCAGAGCAGTTAAATGATAGGCATCCTGCTGTACGGCTGGGCCTAGCCTCCTGAAGTGCTCAGTTACAGCCAAGCAGGATTAAATCTACACTGTTTCCTAACTCTGCAGAAACAAAGTTATCAGAGAAAAGTTTTGGATGCATCTGTCATGATGTAGCGATGTTGAATTTCTGAGGCTGTTTGTTTTGGTTTATCTCCCTCCACACATCTTGTTTGTCCAACTCTAGCATTTGATGAAAGGCTTGTGTTTCCTTTTGGAGCTTTGTTCTGAATGACTCGCTAGAAGTGCTCTTTTGCTCTCTTTCTGTAGTAAAAGAACTCTTTGCCATTTGTAAGCTGCTTGGTATGACCTTTTCAATTTTTTTGCTACTACTCAGCGTGATTTCACATGTCAATCCTTTCAGAAGTCCAGATGAAGACTCTTCAGTTTCTTCGATTTGACTGTGTTGAGCTTTGAAGACTTCAATTCTACTTCAGTTGTGACACTAGTGTCTTCCTACTGATCCCTGTTAGCTATTCTTCCTTTACCGTAGTGTTAAATGCACAGTTTCCTACATCTAAAAGTGTTTGGTCTCCTCTGAGAGCTTCATTGCTTAGTAGCATCTCTTCTTTCTTTCCTTGTTCTCTTTTTATTTATATGGTTGAAGAACTTTCTTCATGTTTGTTCTAATATCCTGTGGAAGATCTAACTCAGCTTGACTCTTGGCAGTTCTTTATCTCCCCAATACTTGCCCTTTTTAGGATGTAGCTCTTTTTGCTGGTGAGTCTTCTTGTTGTCGTTTCCCTGCTAATATCCTTTCTAAAGTGGTTATTCATCCATTTATTTCTGGAGACTTTCTTTACAAGCGTTTTTCTCCTTTGCTGTGATTCTAGTGTTTGTGCTTTCTGACTTGACCTATCAATCGTTGTATTTGTAAAGGTGGAGGAAATTTCTAACAGTCACCAGTTCATTTACTAAAACTTGTGCTTCCTAATACATCACATGTTTCCTGAAATTTCTAATTGTGGTCAAGTGGTATGCAAAATCATTGCATTATTGATCGGTAGTAGTGCCCTCAAATTTAGTTGCTAAATTACATGCAAGGGCTCCGTTGCCAAGAACAGCCACAGTAAATGAATACAAATATTTGAAACAGAACATTTTCCTGTATTGCTTCATGGTTTGAGTTAATACATCTTTGCCCTTATAGCACAAAAAAAAGAAAAATAAAAAGCTGAAGGTGTCTCTCAGCCCCCTGCCCCACTGCTGTGATCACTGGTCTTTTCTTTTGTAAAACACTTTCCTGCCCTGAATCAAAAAGTTGTTCAGGATAAACATCTAACATGAGTACAAATGTTAACCACCTGCATAACCATTTATAAAGGTTTAGAGGTTGAAGATTTTTATTACGTCTTTCTTTTTGTGGAATTATTTCATTTTCTCTTCCTATATTTCTTAAATTTTCTGGAACAAGGTTTTTAAGTCTTGGTGTTCAATTATTAATTGTACAATATGTATATACCTGCGTCAGGTTGAGATTCAGCCCACGCTTAAAGGGGAAGGGGCTGCACGAGTGTCAGCATTGTGTGGCACCCGAGCGCATGCTGAGCTGCACACTGGCTGGCATTTCCTTACTGCAGGGAAGTGCCTGAGCTACTGTGTCCTGGACATGATAGATATATTGCGTCTGTATCAAACAGTTCGAGATAAACACCCAAGATTGTCCTTCTGCTCTAATAAAATTTTGGTGGGTGGGGAGCCTACTCCTACCATCAGCTCTTCTGGTAAATCTCTGCTGTGTGAGAGAATGAGGGAATGGTTTGGCAAGAAAACAAAACCGTTGGACATACCGTACTAGATTTTCAGTTTATCCAAATCTGAAGTGCACAAATTGTTAATGTTCGTAGGTCTAGTTTTTTAATCTTCAATTTATGATTTCATGCTTGAGCTCCCTTCAGGTCGCAGATTAAACATGTTTTATTCTGAATGATTTATTCAAATGATTAAATTGAAACTGTAATCCTTCAGTCTTGAAGGAGATTAGGAAGAGTATGGTATCTATTCAAAGGACATAACCTTTCCTTTTGTTCTTTCTTTTTAATCTATCTGACTGTCCTTATCTTTTCAATACTCATGTTGACCTTGTGTTTAAAAAATATTTTTTTTGTCTTGGTGTAAATAAATGTGGAGAATGAAATATCTTAAGGTTTTGTTTCTGTAGATTTCCAGTGATTTCCCTTTTACTCACAGAATAGCATTTACGCTTAATATCTATTTTCAGATCATCTGACTCAAATATCATCCCACGTGTGGTTTACTCAGCAGAGAAGCTCTAAATCATTTGACAGCAATATTTTTGTGTTATTTTGTTATGACATGGTTTTTTCTCTCCTTGTGTTTTTCTAGAAAATTGTGATTTGCATGCACATTTCAATGATTGCAAAAGTGCAAACATAAAGAGGTCTTAGTGTGTTAATTTCTTTTACAGACACTGAATCCAAAATGGAATGAAGAATTTTATTTTAGAGTAAGTTTCCCTTTACTTGCAACCATTATAACGTGTATGATTATAAAACATGGTGTTTTATAAGGTTGGGAAGAAGCTTGTTGTTGTTTATATGTTCTCTTAAAAAGAATGCTTGTCCTGATGTTTGCTGTGGTCTTAAAATGTTAGCGTGGTGGCAAATAATTGGAAATATTTCAGGGAACTGTATGAAATTTAAGCTATCATGGCAAAAAAATAATGAAATACAAACGTAGAGAAGCAATACTGAAAAAGTAATTTATCTTGACCTTCATATTACTTGCCAAAATAAATCAAAATATACTTTTTTCTTGTAGTTAACTTTTATCTTCTTAGCTCTTTCTTAAAATGAGTGTAAGTTTCACCAAAAACGGTGTGATACAGTTTCAATTAGTAGTGACTTTTCATCAGAAAAAAATAATATTTGAAAATGAAAAAGGAGGGATTAAAATTGTTATTATCAGAGCCAACATAAATGAGACGGATGATAACTTTATTTACTTGCTGAAAGTATTTTTCTGAGGAAGAATGACTTAATTTTACTGCAGCTGTAGCTTTCACAAAAGGAGGTTAGGTAAAATTTCAGTGGTTTAACATCTAATCTTAAACAGCTGCTTGAGAACAGATGTTGTCATTGTAGATTGTGAGAAATGGGTATCCTATCAAACTTTGTTTATAGCCTTAGCGCTTGACTGTCTTGCTAATAAGATCATTTAAATGGTTCCCACCAATATTATTTGTAATACACATTTTTTGATGTTTGGATGGAATTTTTACTTTTAAACATGTACCGAGTGGCTTTTTAGATTTTGTAACTGGTTAATAAATACTTAAATCTCTAAAAATTGACTTTATCTAATGTTTTGATTTTTATAATATATTCATGAGTGTGAAATATGGACTCAGACTTGCTTCTCTAAGCTGTGCAGAGTCAATAGGAACTGTCTTGACATGAAGTTCATTTTGACTGCCTTGAGATTTCCCATCTTCATCCCAGTGGCCCTTGGTAGCTGCACCCCCTTGTTGCAGAGGTCACCACACCAGCTGCCCACAGCAGTGCAGCTGGGCTTCAATACTGGCATTTTACCACAAAGTTGCTACCCTAATCAGAGAGCGTTTTATGGCAGGGTTCAACTGCTTTTGCCCACAGCATAGAGGACAAGTTACATAGAGGTGACCGTTATGGCAACTGCCCAGGGAAGGGGAGATGAAGGAAGTTTTATACTTTCTATGTACTTGAAGACGTTTCAGGCTCACCCAGATTTCATTCCCTGCTGGATGACTCTGAAATGAGTGACTGCACCTCTGTAAGCCCATCCCTACAAATACTGGTCTCAAAAACATGCTGTGCTGTAAGATAGACTGCAAGGAACAAATTCAGGTGCTTTAAAGAGAAGTACATTTACCCAGGATTAGAAAACTTACTTGTGTTTCTAATTTTGACTGATACTTCTCAAGATAGTCTTTTTCATCATGTAGTTTTTCCAGGAAAAGAGAATACCCAAACTAACAGCCATTTGTCTGGCTTAAAATACACGTGTACTTCGCGGAAGCTCTGTTAAAATACCTTGAAAGCCCTAAACACCAATGTGAATATTTAAATTAGTGCATACCTTTTTTATGTGCCACAGTTCTCTGATCTTTACAAAACTGGGAATTTCCTCACCACCCCTACAGAATTATCAATCGGTGGTGGACTATTTTATGTAAATTTGTGTGATTAAACAAGTTGACATGCTAACCTGGCTTACAAGTTTTTCTGAAAATCTACCAAGTGGACCAACTACTACCGAACTTTTTTTTTCTTGTTTAATAGTGGCTGCTTTGTCTACCTCCCAGAGCTGTCTTTTTTTTCTTTTTTTTTTTAAGTGTTAGTAGTCTTTCTGCTTAAATTTACTTCCAAATGAATCATTTCTTGCAGACCCAATTGCTGTTTTCAAGTGTTAGAGCTAAGTTTGCTGAACACAAAGTAGGTTTTCTGACTTCTGTTGGGTTTTCCACAATGTGTGATAAACGGGCTAGAAACGGTGACAAGTGGACAGACTGAAACAGAGATGGTGAAGTTCTGAAAGAAATGCAGCAAAGCTTATGCTCCTTACATTTTGGTTGAGCTCTGCAGATGTGGAACCCCGAATTCTGCGAGCCCTGGTGTTCTGTGCAGCCTAGCCTGTGCCCAAGCCACGAGCTCACCCCTTTGGCCGGGCCGTTCATGGACGAGGCGAGGTGTGCTGCTGTGCTCGCTGCCAAGGTCCCAGCCTGTGTCACAGTCCGAGGCTTACCTGAGGGGGAAGCCGCTGGGATGCTGCCCTGGGACACCTCCAGACTGCTGTCAGCCTGCGAGCAGCTCGGCTTCTCCTCTTCAGAGCTGTCTGCAGACAGAGACATGGTACCTGTCCTGCACTGAGCGCAGTAAAGAAGAGCCTCGAATGTTCCCTGGTAGGCTAGGTCTAATTTCCATAGGGTTTAGAAACAAATTGTTTGAGTGCTCCAGTATAGGTAAAACTAAAAAATTCTCTAAGACCTGTTAGTCCTGTTCTGTTTGCCTTGGTTTAATCGTTGTATGAACTAGTACCCATATACTGTTGTTATCAAGCGAATGAACCTAAAGTGCTATTTGAATTTTCTCATAGGTAAACCCAACCAATCACCGTCTCCTGTTTGAAGTGTTCGATGAAAACAGATTGGTGAGTGCTCCGTAATTGTTTTGCTGATCACAGGCTGTGTAACATGAATGGCAAGAACGTAGCACATCTTAATGGTGTATTTCTGTACGTTAGTGTGCTGGGCAATACAGGTTAAAGCATAAAAAGTGTCTATTTTATGGACGAATGGAACATTAAACGCAGAAGTACTCTACTGGCTCAGACCAAAATGGACCCTCTTAACCCAGTATTCTGACAGTGGAAGCCACATCGGATTCTTCCGTAGGCTTCTCTGATGTAAACTGATAAGCAGTCCCAGCCCTTTTA
The DNA here is from genome assembly GCF_011077185.1 of Oxyura jamaicensis. Classification (NCBI taxonomy): domain Eukaryota; kingdom Metazoa; phylum Chordata; class Aves; order Anseriformes; family Anatidae; genus Oxyura; species Oxyura jamaicensis. Next base: position 360,983 of record NC_048926.1, on the reverse strand, counting down.
GTCACTTACAAAGCAGCTGCTCCATCCTCTGATCATTTTAGTGTCTATTTCCTGTAACTTTTAATACTTCTTAATCCTTTTTTGGGATGTGGTAACCAGAGCTCCACTTAAGACTCAAGAAGCGGGTGCATGAAGGTATTAGGAATTGGTAAAATAATGAATGCTCTGAATTTTGTGTTCAGTCCTGTCCCTGATGACACCTGATGTATATTTAGGCTCTCAGGTGTCATGGTTTTTAGCCTTGAACTTCATTGAACTTCATTTTGCTGATGCAATAGTTGTTCTAGAGAAGTCTCCTCAAATCTTGTTGCTTGTTCTTTTTGTTAGCTTTGTCTTCTGAAAATTGTAGCACAATTGTTTTTGTTTATGAGATACTACATTTCTTGGTTGGGAGCAGTACAATCTACTACAATTGCTTGCCATATGAAGAATAGGATTAGTGTTGTAAAGGTCTTTTTACTCTAAACAAACATAATATGGAAATATCAATCTCCCAAAATGTATTCTATTTCCCAGTATTCCTATTAAATATAGAGCGAAGAAAAATAAAATATTCTGGGGACTCGGTGAAAGGACTCAGTGAAACAATACTATTTTGTGAGTCTTCCCTTAGGGTGAAGTAAATTGACAAAATGTAATAATCAATCTGTGACAGCATGTATGTAGGCTGGGCTGACTGAGTGTATTTGTTGGCAATGATAATCATAATGAACATCTGCACTATCAAAACTGTCCTATGCCTTTTGAAGTTAAAGGAGATCATCGGTCAGTTCTTCCTGGCTTTAAGGTCCTGTGTTGCCAGCGGATGCAAACAACACTGAAGCAGCAATCCTGTAACCGTAACTGCGCGCAGGGTATGTAAGCCTGGGCTCAGGACTGCGCTGACATTCCTGCGTGGCTTGCGTGTGCCTTGGAGGATGGTTGGAATAAGTTTGTGTTGGCGTGGAGGGCAAACCTGAAACTCGTGGAAGAGGCTTCGTTCTAGCCTGCAGAGGGCAGTGGCATGTGCGGGGATGTCCATGTGTGACAGGAAAGGGGTGACACTTGAGAAAAAATTCCAGTGTGGCTGCACAGTGACATCTGAGGAATAACACTTCTGCTATACTCATTTCAGATCCACGTTGCTTAGGATTTCCAAGTTTCTTATATGTGGTACTGGCCTTATACTGGTACTTTCAGTACTATTTTATCCTTCAACCATTTTCTGGCTGTTCTTTCTGTGATCCTGCTTCTGTAGACAGCCTTCCCTTAGGCTGTAACCCTGGGTTTAGGAGCCATTGCTTTCACAGAATCACAGAATAGTCTAGGTTGGAAGAGACCTCCAAGATCACCGAGTCCAACCTCTGACCTAACACTAACAAGTCCTCCACTAAACCATATCCCTAAGCTCTACATCTAAACGTCTTTTAAAGACCTCCAGGGATGGGGACTCAACCACTTCCCTGGGCAGCCTGTTCCAGTGACTAACAACCCGTTCAGTAAAGAAGTTCTTCCTAATACCCAGCCTAAACTTCCCCTGGTGCAACTTTAGCCCATTCCCCCTCGTCCTGTCACCAGGCACATGGGAGAATAGACCAACCGCCACCTCGCTACAGCCTCCCTTCAGGTACCTGTAGAGTGCAATAAGGTCGCCCCTGAGCCTCCTCTTCTCCAGGCTGAACAGTCCCAGCTCCCTCAGCCGCTCCTCATAAGCCTTGTTCTCCAGGCCCCTCACCAGCTTCGTTGCCTTTCTCTGGACTCGCTCGAGCACCTCCACGTCCTTCTTGTAGCGAGGGGCCCAAAACTGAACACAGTACTCGAGGTGCGGCCTCACCAGAGCCGAGTACAAGGGGACAATCACTTCCCTGGACCTGCTGGCCACACTGTTTCTAATGCAAGCCAGGATGCTGCTGGCCTTCTTGGCCGCCTGAGCACACTGCTGGCTCATATTCAGCCAACTGTCAACCACAACACCTTTCAGGTGTTCTGAACTGTTGGCAAAGGAAAGCAAGTACAGGGGGATTTTTAGAGTAGCAATTTTCCATCTTATATTTACAGAATGAGAGGGATTGAACAGATTATTTTGGCTTTCATGTGAAATATTCATTGTGAATACTTGCATGGTTTTTACCCCATAAGAACTCTTTCTTCATGTTCCTAAATTATCAAAGCATTTTGTCTTTGCAGTATGTCCTTTCCTTTATTTTCCCCAGTCAAAACAAAGAACATATGATGCAAGCTTCATCTTCAGTGTGAAGAGACACTGTCCTTGCATAATGTTTTACCTGAAAAATAAGAAAAAATAATGTCAACACCTGTGCTTGTACAAGGCAATTCGACAGAGCTGTTGCTGTGTAGAAGCTATTGATGTTTTTCTTCTTGTTGGCTTGTAGTCCAGTTACAACAATAGGGGATTGTGCTGTCTCTTGGCAGTTAAATCATTCTAAGCTTCCATTTCTCTCGTGATTGGTCATTTTCTGTCTTTTGAAAGCAAGCTGCTGGCATACAGAGGTTTAAATGTCTAGAGAGAGTGGTGACCTGCCACCTACAAATTTTCAGAGCTGTTGACAAAACTGTAAAGCTTTTGAGTTCTCCCAGGGAGCAGATGTCCGTGTATTTAATTGAAGCTACACTGTCTCTTTCCGTAGATGGGCTTTCTGCTAAACACTTTCTTTTCTAGTACGTGCTAACAAGTGCTGTGCTGTGTGCATCAAATGTGAGTATCCTCGGATCACTGATTTTCTGCATGTAGGGTGTTTGTTTTGCGTTTTGGTGTATCCTGTCTGTCTGTTGTTCCTCTGAGGTCTTTTGGCTCTCAGAGAGCGTAACTGTATTCCATGCTGGCAGTCACACTCGTGGTAATATTGCAAACTTTCTCACTGGAGGCTGGCCAGCAATGGGCAGTGTTTCTGTACGGTGTTTAAGACAAATCAGTACAAAACGACATGCAACACCCGCCTCCGGTTTTCACTCGTCTTTACTGCCTGGTAAAACTAAAAAGAAACTTTATTTTCTGTCACTTTGCACACTTCTGCTGTTTTTAATGTGTGAGAAGTCTTTGGATACGTAGGGTTGCTTTGTTTGTTGTGGATTTTTAATTATTAAAAGGGACTGAGCAGGCTAGTATAGGCTATATGACGTTCACAGGGACAATGCAAAAGCCATGGCTTTTTAAAGGCAAGAAGTTTGTTACTTAATCATGTTATGAGCACAGTTAAAATTGAAAGCATAACCGTGCTATATTTATTCGTGTTCTGCCATGATAGCTGAATGCTGTAACGTGCACCAAAATGTTAAGCTTGAAATAATTTTTCTTACTTGCATGTAGAGTTGACTTGCTTTTAATATTAAATCCAAGTGTTTCTGTTATAGTTAACTTTTTGTGTGCCTTATACAAATGTGCTGTATGAATACGATGTGGTTTAGATTTATAGCAGTGCCGAGTGTGTTTGCTGCCTTAGTCAGCTGTGAGAGCTCTCCCGCTGGGGCCGCTCCTCTCTGATGGAAAAGGAGCAGCTGTGAAGGTGCTGTTTCAGGCTCTCGCTGGCATTAAAAAACAACAACAACAACAACAAAAAACCAAAAAACAAAACCCCCACTAGCTTAGATTGGAGAGGGGGAACCAGGCCACGTGACTCCCACCATCCTACCCTATGTCACAGTGTGTAGGAGCGCTGATTGCTCTTACCCAATCATGCCTGGAATGCTGCTTGCCACTTGGGCTATTTCTGCTATCTGTCGCTATCAGTGCTGCAGTGCTAACAGTTTGGCAGATGGGACGCTTTTTCTCGGAGTTTATGTCTTTGGTTTTTAACTTCTGGCAGTGCCTGAATTGTTGCTGTTCTCCCTCTCCTTTTCTTCTTTCTGTAAAACCATGGCCCATCGGCTGCGGTTTCATTTTGGCTCTGGGCGAAGCAACACAGCCCCTGAATCAGAGATCCTCGACCGGGAAAGAGAAGATGACTTTTTCATGGCATTCCACACTTTGCCAAGAAGAAACAGTCCTCATGCTTTCTCCCGACACGGAGCAGATTATGGTGGGGGCAGCGATTTTCAAGAAGTGGGCTCCTTAAAAAGGAGTACGTCCATGTTTATTCCCCAGCTGCTGAACAGTATTGACGTGCGTCCGATGAGAAGCTCGTCGATGCAGATCTCTCTTCAGCGCAAAGCTGCGAATGACTGTGTGGATGAGAGTGCAACCCTGGAATCTCCCGAGGAGACACTTCCCCGTAAGTTCCCAGACTTCAGGGAGCGTTATGCATCCCCTGTTGAAAACCATTCTTCCTCTCGGGGCAGTCCAGAGGTGACTCCTGAAAATTCTCCACCCAGGCTGACAGAAGAGTTAGGGCGACAGCTTAATGGAACTCTTTGCTGTAATCAGAGGCTATTCTGTACTGTTCCCTCCAATAACCAGAGCGAAGATGCTCCGTCTACGGCCCAAGAGGGTGAGACAAGTGAAGCAGCTTCAGGTTTAAACCTAAGCGGTGTGAGGATTCAACATCGTGCTTCCAGTGTAGATGTGCCTCAGGTTACTCTGTTACCCTTTGGATCTGAGGCTCAAAATAACGCCCCCACCCCTGAGCCCCGGCGTTGGTCTTTGCAACATGTGCCAGATATGTCAGCAAATTCAGGGAAAAAGTTCTTTGTTCTCCAGTTACAACAGCCGCAGGCGAGTGGTACCGGTGGCGAATATAACTTTGGTTTTACTGGAACAAAAGGGGACAGGTTGGTCAGGTATCCTCGCATACGGCTAGAAAGGAGTACCTCCTACCCTGTCCAGCCACGACCGGAAGAAATTAGCCCCACAGATGATGGATTGAATTCAGAACTGCATGGAAATGGAAGGAACGGGTCAGAAATATCTAGAAGCAATTCAGTAGAGAGGATTCCTCAAGGGCAGGGATGTTTGTTTAAAATCAGACCAGATCAAAATACGAGGCAACAGCACTTCAGAATCCTTGTCACCCGTAATCCTGAAGAACAAAATCAGGTTGTTGGTAAAGATGGTCGTGGCACCCCTGGTCCTACACCAGCCAGCACCACAGTAAGTATGATGCTGAGTATGCTATGCTGGTAAAATACAGAATTGCCGTACAAAGGCTTCGGAACTTGAAGCAACTGAAGGGCTTCCGTTGTTAGTGCTAGAATGTTCTGCGTTTCTCTGGAACAAGCTACAAATCATCTCTCTTTCTAATGCAACTTGCTCTCAGTTGTGATTGCATCCAGTGTAATATTTTGAGATTCTAATGTCACACATTACTCAATTCAGTGTTACATCAGTTAAAAAGGTTTTTAAAAATCAGAACATTCAAATGGAAAATCAAGTGTTTGAGTTAACTTAGTTGTCTGAGACCCTGCTGCATGAAGAATTCTTCATGCGCTTTGCTTTTAAAAGCAAATACTTGGGTAACTTCTAAGGCTAATGTACACATGCATATCTCTGTGTGACTTAAAAGTGTGCCCCATAATGCTATAGGAACTAAGACTAGAAATTTTTTAATTCTGATGACAATAAAGACTTAGAGGTTAGAAAAAGAACAAACAACAAAAACTTAGTTTTTTTTTTTTCTTGCCTTTGATCTTCTGCAAATTACAAACAGGTCCTGTTTATGGTATGCCACAAGTCCTGATCAAACTACTATACAAGTAGCTTGGCACAACTCAGTGACTGTACTGTCATTTGTATTTGCTTTAAGATGTCAAAATTCATCTGCTGCTTTTTTTTGTTGTTGTTATAATGGACAAACACTGAAGTTTGGTGGTTTTAAGCCATTTTTAAAAGACCAAAACAGGAATGAAATTCAAGGGTTTAGATTAGTCATTTGCTTAAATTGCTTTACTGTGCAATTTAACACTGCCCACTTGAGTTCCTAAGCTCAGTGATGCTGTATATAGAATAGTAAGTACTCTATCTCCAGCTGTGAAAACAGATTCACTAGAAGAGATTTTGGTCTTCACGGCTTGCGTGTTCTCATTCTCCTGCGCTTTCTTTCAGTGAAATGTAGTACAGAAAGACAGCTGCTCACTGCAGAGAGGCCATATGATGACTCTGCAGCTTTCTTATAAAAAAACTGTTAGTCTCAAAGCTATTCCAGTGGAACCTTTTTTTAGCTCTTCAGTCACTAGTATGCGTAGAAATTCACTATTATTCATATTTATGCCCAGAATATTGCTAAGCATTCATTAAAAATAAATGTTAAAAAATCTCTTCCTGAAGAAATACAGGTTTCATTTCTGTTTCAGTTAGCTAGCAGTTTTGGTAAGTAGTGCATAGTATCTTCCCTGCTAGCCTGAGAATGTTTCAGCAGGAAAATTTGGAATGCAGAATCTCCGCTGATTATTTTTTTTTCATTTGAATTTCATGTATGCAATACATCAAGAATTCTATCTCGTACTACAAATGTATGACTGATTTTCCATTTCCTATTATCCAACAATAGCTGTTCACGGAGAACCGCCGTAACCAATTATATAAGTAGCTGTAGTAGGTCAGACCTGGTTCAGAAGTGTCAGAGATTTACAGACCTGTGCAACTCGCAGAGGTGTGCCCTGTGTCTTCATCCTGTGCCTCCGCTGTGCTTCTCCTTTTCCTAAAGGATATACCCCCAAAGTCACTTCTTTGATCCTCACTGTCATAGCAATTCACATGCCAAAGATGTACTTCAGTGTTTCCAGAAGAGAATTAAGAAATTTGTTCCTACATGCTCTTAGCTTTAGTTACCATGTGAAATCAATTTAGCCTGCCATGAAGCGTGGCAGTCACGGAGACACTCAGTCCAAACAGAACTTGCATTCTTTAGTGCAAAACATTTCAAAAATGAAGAATTAATTGAAACATAAAGCTTCTTTGTGGTGTTTTCTCATATTTCGAGTAAGCCCAGAAGTGTTGTGGGTAGAAGTGATTGGCCAGGCAAGTTGCCATAGGAAGTGTGGGCAATGAAAGCGTCTCGCTGAAAGTCCTGCTTTAGTTTGTCTAGGTATAAAATGTTCTTCGGTGTGGTGCCGTTTCTGAGCTATCCACAGAAGTTTGGGGATCTCTGATGCTAAGGAAGGATGTGCCTGAAGTGTTTGTTCTGTGAAGCTGAGGGGAAAAGCTGCCATGTCTTATGGTCGTTAGAGAAGAAAAAAAATCTGGAGTCTTCCAGTTAAACAAGTTTGTGTGTATTTGATTGATATAGGGCATGAGCCTGGGGCTGTACGCAGCAGCTGCTCCAGCCTTATTTATCTTGAGTGAAAACATTCATGCGGGCGTCTGCAGTCCTACTGCTACCAAGTGTTTATGACCTTTCAAATATCTTCTGTTTTAGACAGAAGTGTTTTTGGGCAAGCAGGATGTATTCCATTACAAGTTGTTATAAAATATTAACTAAAATATGAGCTTGTGCCCAACTGTGAACATTTTTGTTTGGAATCATAGTTGCAAACTCTTTTGGCTACCGTGGTATTTCATATGTAATAGACTACTGCTAAGCATGTATGTATACCATGGCATGTAACAAGTACTTACATTGTTTTTAATTTGGGGTCTGAGTGCATATTTGTATCTTCAAAAATCCCATATAGTGGACAACTGTGTTAGAGATCTGACAAAGGCGTCCTTGTTGTGATGAAAAAATGCAAAGCTCCCTGGCAAAATATTGTAGTATTGAATTATACATAGCTGCCAAACAGAAATGGCAACTCTTGACTCTGCTGGTCTGCATTTCACAAGTCAGCTTTTCTTTCCCTTCCTACCTTCCTTAAAAATAATTTGAGAATAAATTTTGTTGTGAAAGAACAGAGAATCTAATTATGCTCCTAAGATACCAGCTGGGATTGGGGTGTCTAAACCTAAAAGAGCAACTTTGAATAAACACAGCTCAGCTGACACAAGGGGCCGAAACTCTGCAGAGTGCCCAGAAGACTTGGATGTGTGGGCACCTAAAGACACGGGTCCTGCTCAGGCTGATGCTGTATGACAATCTGGCGGTTAAGTGCCTACAGTCTAGCTGAGATGGTCTTTGGCAAGATGTCCTTTCTAGAAAGCGAGAGCAGGGTTGGGTGAACATACACAATGCACATGGTGGCTTTCATACAGATTCTGTGGGAAGTGGCTAAAAAATTCATGTTAGGGATGTGGGATGCAATGGAGTCAAGGAGCTGGGACTGCTGCTCCTCTGCTGATGCCTCTCCAGAGGCTCGGAGCATCCTCTTCCCTGCCTTATTCTGCCCATGGTCCTTGGCCATTCAAAACCTCACACTGCTGTTGATACCCTGCATGCTGGTGGGTAAAGGGTTATTGCATTGGTTTAATGAAAATGCTTCCATGTGAGGCCTCTGCCCATCATGGAGACAGCGGGCTTCAGATATGTCAGTGGTGAGTTCTGTGCTGGATCAGGTGTAATTCTCATCACCTAGAGCAGAGCCAACTCTGCTGTGTACAGCTGTATGGGGGAAGGCAGGGCAAATTACTAGAACCCTTCAATAAAATTAGCAATCAGCAATTGACAATTGCATGACTGCAGTGCTGGTGCAGGTTAGGAAAGTCTTAACTCTTACACAGAATTGTTTAACAATATACTTTAATGCCTTATTATGACCTAGCACAATGGCTTTTGACAGTTGTTTCCTGCATAGAGGGGGTGCAAGCTTCTCTGAGCTGTTTTGTTCTGCTCGCCATTTTTTGTACTTTCAGTGTAAGTGCTTGCTAGTAACCTCTTCTTACCAGAGAGACCTTCTGTGAATTTAAATACAATTACAAGAGGGCAAAGTTTTGCAAAGGAAGATAGCAATCCATGCAATAAATTGCTACTATTACTCAAGCTTAAAACCTTGTACCATCTTCATTTCTATCCCACTAGCAGAGCTGCGTCAAATCTCTTTAATTAATCATACCGGGGATTGCTTATTTGTGTTTGACATAAGAGGAAACATGTCAATGAGGTTGCAGAGTGAAGTAGTGATCAGTCTCCTGGTGAATTAGTGTCGCTCTCCCGGTGAAAATTTGCTGGTGTTCAGCTGTGTTACTAAAACAGTATCTAATGCTAAATTAAGGATGTAGCTAATCCAGTCTGCTGAGAGAGAGGGAAATCCTAACTTTCCTTTTAGCGTGGTGCTTCTTGCCAATTCTTGAGGCCATTCGCCAGCTTGTCCTCAATGTGGTGTTGTTCAGCACGTACATTTGTCGTCTTTAACTAGCCCCCCTCTGATACTTTTTTGAGACCTGAGTAGAGTGGTACTTTTGATTTGGAGAAGGGGTCTAGTTGCTTCTTGCAATTGTTGAGCCAAGTCTGTCTGAAAAATGCAAAGAATAAGCAGATAAAAATGGGACAGATCCTGTTCCTAAGTACGTGTCTGTAACTGTTGATCTGCCTCTGTTTTCACCTGGCTGGTGAAGTACATCGGAGCCAGTGCTCTAATCCAAGACGGGATGAGAGGAGCAGGCAAGCACTTGGTCCCGGGGTCCGTCTGCCCCTGCACCCACCCCTATGGGTGCATTCACATGCCCGGTGAGCCTCACGGGGCTCTCCCTGCCGCTCCCGCAGCAGTTGCTGAGTGCACCACTGCTTTCAGTGGTGCAAAGTAAGCCGTTAACAATTAGTCTTTTCTTATGTGCTATTCTTCATTATATTAGTTGCATATTGAGGGCTTAGAGATTTTTTTAAAACAGGAAGGTGAAAGCTGTTATCAGCAGTATTTCTTTCCAAACGTCTTTAGAGAGGGCAGAATCGATGCAACTCAGTTGCACGCAGGTGTCAGTAGACAAGTGCCATGGGAAGTGTTGTACACCTTTAAAGGTTGCCTTGCCTTCCAGTGCAAACAGAGCTAATATTGTGCCCAGCAATTACTATATTTTATATTGCACTTGTCCAAGGTTGGGGACCTACTTCAGGGACTGCTATCTGGACTCTAATAGGCATCTCTAGAACAAAATTCATGCTGCCTGCAGCTAGGTGCTTAAAATACCTCAAAGGAAGAGTGCTGTGAAATTTGTGTTTCTCCGCTTGCTCCACAAGGAGTGGGGATGGCTAAGGGCCTCAGTGCCGTGCAGGTGAGGACTTCGCTCACATCTGCCTGTAGGGGTGGTGGATGCTATCCCTCAGTGGTTACAAATATCCTAACCATTTAGTTAGTTGAAAACTACTTCAAGTGTGCTTTTATTCGTATATAGATATCTAGGTATCTCTCTTAGTCAAGTTTTCAGAGTGAAGAATTGGCAATACTGTCTTCACCTTATCCCTGTCCATCCCCAGAGTTCCCTGGTAAAGTATCCTGATTTTATTAGACTTTGTTGTTGGGCGTTTTTCTTGCTGGAAGCTGAATCTTGGTACTTCTCTGTAAAGAAACCAAAATAAAGTCTTGACCAAAAGAGTTGGAAATAACATTTTTATTTAATAGCAGTAATAAACTATTTGTTCCTACATGGAAAAATTGGGTGCTGAGTCTCAGTACTCGGTGATCTCTTTAAAGCTGAGTTTATAAGGCCCTCGATTTACAATGGAAATGCTGACACAGTCTAAACACGGAAGGTGCCAGCCAGAGCAGCTTCAGTAGAGAGCTAGCCCCAGAGAATTGCACGTAATAAAACAGATACAGAGCGTTCATGGCTTTTTGCACTATTCAGCTGTTTGAGAAAGGTGATCAAGTAGAGAAGAATTTAGGAACATGCATATTTTGTGACTATTCTTGTTCAAAAAAGCTCTTCTAAGTCCAAATGTATCCTGTTAGCTTAGTTTCTGGATTACATAGCATTGTAAAACGTACTGCTGTGTACATTCGTCTAAAATCTGATGCTTTTGTTGTTTTTCATTTAGTAAGATGGCATTGGTAGCTTCCAAAAGACTGCAATTATGTACAGAAAAAGACCTTAATAAAACCAGCAGTATGACTGGGCTGGTTTCTGTTGCCAAAAAGAGGTAAAAATCACCTTCACTCTCTTTAAGTTCCTCCACTACCATCTACCCAGCCAAACGCTGGGCTGTCTTGTGTACGTGGAAGAAGCTGATTCTGAAGTTAAAGGCCCAGGCGTTACTACCAAAACACTATTCCTGTTTCCAGGTTCGTGATGTGCCCACTCCTCAGGCCTGGGGCGGGGAGGGGCCGACACGTGCGCTATTCAGGAAGCGAAAGGCAAAAGGAAAATCTGTTTCTAATTAAATCAGTTGTGCAAATGAAATGCATACTGCACGGTGTACTGTGGTGTCAATTCAGATGCTTTTTCAATTGCTTTGGTAAAAGCTTCATCTTCCCTTTCTGCCTAGGTTGGAAAGAATTATCCTCCCTGGTCAGCCGAGTTCCCAGGCTGTAGTTTGTGTAGGCTGGAAAAGAACGAGAGGCCGTAAGGTGGGAGTTCTGTGCTCAGCGCGAGGGAGATTCAGCCGTGAACTTGTATGAGCTCACTAGCCTTCTTTTCAGCTACTTGTTGAAGTCTAATGTTCTTAATCCTACTACTAAAAGAAATTTTAGTGGTAAAGATTAATCTAGTCAGTGTTTATAATGAAGAGAAGCAAGACAGCAGGAGCCTACCTTTTCAACATCAATTCTAGTGTCCAGCAGATTGCTGGAAAGACAGAAATAAAGCTCTGGAGTAAGTTATTTTGAATGCTTTTATTACAGAAAGCAAGCTACTTCAAAATTAAACTAAGTTATTCGTCAAACAGTGAAAATCCTTTCAAACATGGTATCGGAGGCTGACAAGTATCCTCCTTGACAAAGTTAAAGCCTAAGTTTTATCAAGTTAACATTTAAAACAGTTTGTGTATTTTGTTCCTAAAATAATTTTCTGCTTTGAGCTGTTTTTAATTTCTACTTAATGTCCTGTAAATAAAGAGCATAACACATCCACACGTGGATAGCAATATTATTTAAAAGGGATCATGTCAAATCACAATTATTTAAAGCATTTTCCTATTGCTAAGTACAATTTGAAGCATTATTATTAAAGCTAAGAATTATATGTTACATTCTACACATATACTGGATGATCCTCACCCCCCGCTCTGGTTTAAGTTCTGTGCATTTTAACAGTAATATAATTATGTTTTAGTACATCTGCACTGTCAAGTCTTTGGGTTACAAATATGCTAATCATTTAATTATTTAGTTATTTGACATCTGCTTCAAGCAGGGTTTTATATTACCAGAAGACAATTATTTGCTTCAGATTCTATAAAAGTGGAACTAAACATTATTGTTGAAAAGTTGACTAGAATCTCCTTCCCTTTACTTGCACAGAATCTTGTGCTCTCTCCAAAGATTTGGAAGCGGAGGCTGCTGTAGTTGCGGCATTACTAACACTTCAGTATTTTTAGAAACTCTATCAGAGGGTGCCTGCCAGCACACTGAATTACTATAAACACAAGTGAACTATACTTGTTGGGAAACAACTGCAATATATTTGGTGATGCAGCTTGCAGTTATGTAGCAGTGTTTACTGACATGCATCTTTTCAGAATTCAGCAATCCATAATACAGGTTTCTGATCCTGGACAGAACATCTTTGAACGTTTGAATTGTGAGATTCACATGGCTTTCATATTTTACTCTCTATATTTTCAGGTTAAAAAATAATAATAATAAAAAAGCTAATGCCCAAAAGCATTGCTGAAAGTTGTAGATCGCTTTCTTAATCCAGATAGCCAGCATTTCTTTTGCAGTTCAGAAAGCTTCAGGTGGAATGTTGTGACCTTTTAATGATTTTTTTTTTTTAATGAATGATATGAAATGTAACACCGAAATGTCCTTGGACATGAGTTATTTGCATTAGCAGCATATCTATTTGATATATCTGGTTAAGCACAGGTTGTTGGAGTTCTTTTGTTTTACAACATAGGAGATTTTAAATACATTTTTTTGGAACTTATTTCTCCCTTAAGCGGTAAATATGCTGTATGTGGTGAATTTCTGGCCTTATGGGTCTGCATTAGCATGTCTTACAGAAGCTGTCTGTTGTCCAAAGGTAAGCAATGTGTGTAATTTGCAAAAATTAAATGATGAATGGGACTAATGGATTTATCCATATATATTCTATCATAGAAAAATGGGGATTTATAAACTATTTGCTAGAATGTGATCTGCATGATTTGCAATGTTAGCCTTGTGCTTTTATCAGACCTGTGAACGTAGTCTGTCATCGTTGTCAAGAGTAGCTCCAGTTTAAGCAAGCAGGATTTTCTGTCTTGCAGTTTCCTGACTTGGGCCACCTTTGGGAACACAGTTGTGTTAGGGGCCCTGCGTTGCTTCACGGGTCTTCTCAAGCACATCTGAGAAGCCAAAATCTGTTTGAATCCGCAGCATCCCAGAAGTGGGATTCATCATTTCTTTATGGATAGAACAAAGATTTGCCTGCAGTTCAGTGATTTTAGGCCTTTAGTGTTGGATGAGGAACATTGAATTAACTAGCTTGAGAGCGCTAGTGCTGCAGAACCTGATGGATGAAGAGAATGCCAGTGAAATGGCTGGGAGGCAGAGGGCGTTAGACAGATCTAAGGGCTCCATGATTTGTCTCAAAGTTGTGTGGCCAGCCAACAGTTCTATGCTTTTATTTTGGGCTTAGTGAGTATTTCTGGCAGATCTCATTTGACAATGTATTGCATGTTTTCCACCCTACTATGTCAGGTTTTTGTTCACCTGTGTTCACCTACAGCAGGCTATACCACAAAGGGATCTAAGCTTTTTGTAGGTGTTAGAACCAATGTCCTGTTTTCAGATACTTCCAAAGTTTTGTTAAACAAGCCTATTCAGACCTTTATATAAACATGTCTTTGAGGGAAAGTTGTCCACTGTTGAGGTGCACTCAAAGCATATCTCCTGGCTTGTAAAAATCAGCATGTCGTTGGGGCTGCTGGTTTTCAGGTGTTCTACACCAAATGTGTACCAATACGTACATGGAGATTGTTAGCAGCTGAAAAGAAAATAAAATGCAAGTTGTGAGGTAAATACAAATAATGTGATATTGAGAGAAAGTTAACTTTCAAGTAGTCTCTTTTGCCACAAAGGAAGTACATATAAATAATAAATTCGTCAGCTACAAGGTGTAGGATTGCAATAGATGCTCTACAAGGCATATTAATCAAGCCATAGAGTAACTCTGGAAGGTTTTTTCTTATATATATGCGTGTGTATATATATATTGATATATGTTGTTTATAGTACTTGTGACATTATCAGCTTTCCCCCTTTCACTTCCAGCCTTGCAGAAGGTTCTTTCTGCAGCTCCCGAGGCAGCTGGGAGCTGATGTGGGAGCAGTGCATTACTGAGTTGGGATTAGGCTTCTGTCCATGCAGGCTGAGGGAGAACACGACCAAAGAGAAATGAGAAATGAGCTGAGCGGAAAAGAGGAGCAGGATTTGCTTCCCGCAAAGAACCACCCATAACCACTGTAAGCCAAAAGGGTTAGTGAAGATAGCAACAGTATCTGCAGCCGATCTTCTAGCAGGTCCAGCTCACTTGTTTTTGTCACATATTGCTTCGATAAGCATGAAAAATTTTGACAGTTTTGTCTGATTTGAAGCTCTGGGGCTAAATTTAGTCCATATTGAAGTTATTAGGAATTCTGCCATTGATTTCGGTATGGTTGAAGCTGCACTCATTAACTTCCCTTTACCATTTCTTTCTTGTGTGTAGCCCTAGTAATTTCAGAGGCTTCAGCTAGATAGCTCTCAGACAGCAAAGAAGCTCTGCAGGCTGGCTACGTGGATGTCATGCTCCTGCCTAGGTGTTACTCTGCATGCAGCCATGCATCTGCCAGAGTGTGGGACGAAATCCCAAACTGGAATTGCAGGGCAGTAATTCTGGCCCAAGCCGTGTTCTAGGCATAACAGCAAATGTAATCCTTTTAAAAATGATGAGAAGAGGTAGGGAGTGGAGGTGTAAGATTAGGGGCAGTTAGTTACAAGCCTGCCTGAACCTGTGCCCCTAGAAAGCAGGGTGTAATCTGGCTGCCATTAGCCAGTCAGCAGAGCTGCACCAGAACTTGTATGCTCAGTGACAAGTCCACGGGTCTCACTCGGCCGTGTGTTTCAGTCTGTTCTCTACTTACAAATTAATGTGCAGATACTTCTATCATCTTCTAAGGTGGTACCAAGTGCTCCAGTCCTCAGGCTTATGTCTGCCAACTCGTGCAATTAACAATCTTCCCGAGCCACTGGAAGAAGTTGAATTTCTCACATTTTAAAGTAAATAATTTGTCTTGTGCATTGCTCACGTTTTGGCAACGTTCTGCAGATTGTCTACTTTGTCTCCTACTCTAGATAAACCCTTCCACTTGGAATCATAGGTCATTGCACAAACACTTGTGCAAGTGTTACTGTTCAGCTGTGTGTGTATAAAAATAAAATTCTCTGAACGTACTTCTCTGGGGGAAAGTTTCAGTAACTGAATGCTTCTGAATGAAGGAAATATGCTGAGGCTGGTCGCTCGCCTCAAAGGACAGCCCGTACGCGATAAAGCGTCTGCTGCTACTTGCATAGCGCCTGTGTGAGGGTCAGAGAAAGGCAGCTGTCCTCAGGAGACTGCAGGCCTCCGTGTTTTCCTGATGTTGCTCAGACTGGTACACCTCTGGAAAGGTCCGCTGTGCTGTTCCTTTGGCAGTGAAATACTGATTAGATACCTCGTACTTCCTTGGTGAACTGATTTACATCCAAAATAAGATGTCAGGTTTTTTCCTGCTCCCATGGTGAATGATAATACGGTTCACTAAGCGCCTCAGAGAAAGGTATTTTAAGACAAATGTTTTGATTCTGAATTTTAGGAAACAGAAGTTGGTATCAACTCTGTTTTTACTTTTATCTCTCAATGTACAGCACTGAAAAAAGGCAAGTAAAGTTAGGAATATCAGGAAGTATAATGAAAGTAGAGTTTAAGACTATTTTCATTTTGTATGTAATCTGGGTCCTGAATATGCTTATGTGAGTCAAATTCTAGGCATAAATATTAATGGCTAATTAAATCAATTTAGAAAAAAACTATTCCTTTGGAGTGAAGCTATACACTAGCAATTTCGGAAGGTTTTAGGTAATATATGCAGTATAAAATGTAAAAATAAATAAAAATAATTTTTAAAAAGCTACTCTGGTGCTTAAAGCCAAAACCAAAGGGGTTTTCAGAAATCCATGCGTTTGTGGTGACATTATTTAAGATCTGTTGCACATTCTTAATTCAGGAGATTAAATGCCTGATCTTAACTAAGCACGTGAAATACGTTTTGTTCTTTGCGTAGTGGGCTTCGTAGGTAACAATGTGGTCGCTGAGTATTGAGAAACTTAATAGTGGTGGTTTAGATGTGGGAAGCTGATCTTAACAGATCTGTTTTTGTCCAATACAACCATGTTTTACTATTATGGGACTTGCAATGTCCCCCTAATGCAAATATCTCAAATAAATGCAAACCGCACTTTCTACTTCTTGGGAAAACAGAAAAATAAAAACTGGATGTGTGCAGTGTATTACTACTGCCATCCCCACAGAAAACCTTGCAGTGGTTTTATCTTAGAGAATTAGAGTTGTGTTATGCTAGTTTTTTCATATTCAGCTTTCTCTTAAGAGAAATAAAAATAAATGGGGTGGAGAAGGGATTGCATAGAGAAGCTGCTTGTTTTCCCTGTATAAACGTGTAAATACTGTGAATTTGGATCAATTAATTGTCCAAATTTTCAGGCTCTATCTGTACACAGAAGCAAAATATTTTAATTTCCTGTTAAATAGATGCATCTTTATCCCCCAGTAGGACCAGATAGCTTTGGAGTTCAACAATACAGCTAAATTTTTCCTGATACTAAAAAATCAGTGTTATTTCAATAAGCAGTTTGTTACTTAGAATTACGGCAGGGAAAACTTCATAACCTTACCTTAAACACTTGTCTCTCATACCCCTGATAGCCTATGGAAATAGGGGAGGCAGTTTAACTCTGTCGGGGCATGCAGCCAGGCAGTTCTCCTTTTCCAGGGGTGTGAGGGAGAAGCACGGCTCCTGAAGTGCAGGAGGTCCCGAGGCGGTGCATCGGGTTCACAAAGCATGCTCAGTCGCTGAGAGTTGGTGTGATCTGCTCGCTGCAAATGAGCTTAAACACTGGCTGCTTTACTTTTTACATCTGTTTTGGTCAGCGTTTGTTTGTTCTGTGACCTGTCACTTTGCCCTGATGCCACTCACAAAAAAAAGCTAATAAGCAGTTGGGAGTCTGGGAGGTGACAGAGCAGCGATCTGTGCTGGAGGAAACGGTACCTGGCAAGTCGAAGCCCTGCCGTTCCAGGCAGCAGTTCAGCGTGAACACCCTTGCCTATCCCCAGATTGCTGAGCTGTCTGCCTGCTTTTCAGATTTGTGTTTGTCTTGAGCAGTGAATCACAGCAGTGCTCAGCTGGGCAGGTGACATCAGTTGTATTTCTTGTGCCGGATGCCAGCCAAAACAGATGCGGGAAGAGGAGGGAGAAAAGAATTCGGAGTCTTCAGTTTGCAGCACCAGCTCCATTCTCCATGGAGCTGATGTGTGTGTTTTCCTTGCGCTGTGTGCCCTTCCACAGCTAATGCTGTCTCCTTCTCTCAAGTTTCTGAGAGCTCGGAGCTGGAGAGCACTCTGCTGCCTTTTTTTAGGCTCCTGATTTTTACGGGAATTAGCATTTCTGACCAAACAGTTGCAGCAAATATTTCTGCAGTCTCTGCCCTTCCTGTTTGTTTGTTTTTTGTTGGTTTTGTTATAATCAAAAGTAAATATGTAAGCGTCAACTCACTGTACAGGATACAAACAACATAGATTGGTCACTGGTTTAAAAAAGTAATGTGCTGTACAAAATCTTACTTATGTTCTTTAATTTTCACACTGAGAAATTGTATCACCAATTGCACTGTTGTTTGACTGCAACCTGAGTGAGTAGTTACCCACTGTAGAGACCTTACGGGAAATATTTTTGACTGAGCTACATGAACTTGTAACTATCTTTTTCTTAAAGAATTAAATAAGCCAAAATCACCTAATCACAGGGCACTTTTCTTATTTCTCTCTGGTCAGTGCATGGCAGTTCCTCCTCAGTGCCCAAGGAAATAGCAGATATTGTGTTCTTGGGTCAGATACATGTGGCATTTAGAATTCTTACAAGGTAGTTGCTGCATTTTCTCTTAACGTTAGGAAAATCATTAAAGCAAAAATACTACTTCGAATACTGCCAAGTGTAATGCCTTCTCGAACGTAAGTACCGCTGGGATCAGACTGTTGAAAGAACTTACTTAGTAGCTTTGGAAAATTTTGCCTGAATAAATGTCAGCATGCTTTCTGTGCTGCCGTTACTGCTATCTGATTTCTCTGCCCCCTGATACTTTCACCATTTCTTTCGTTGTCATTGTTCTCTTTTGTTTAACCTCGGTCTACAGTTCTTCCATCAGCTGCATACCTAAAGGCCTGCATCATGGTCCAAGATAAACATGTTGAAGGCTACTAATGTAATAGAACTGAATACTTGGAGAAGGCGCTTAATGTGACTTCTGATCCCTTTCATCCGTGGCAATTTATAGGACGCTCACACATCATTCAGGAGGAACAGGGTTTTGAAAATGTCGCTGGAGCTCTGGTATGCAGTCTTTAAACAAAAGCCTGTTTCTGTGATTTTACTGGGGCTGGTATAAATTTCAGTTTTCTAGAACGTTGCTACTGAAGATGCACCTTCAGTTTCTCCAGAATAAAAGGCGACTAAGCTTTGTGGTGGAGGAGCCATGATTCTGGTAGCTGGACACAACAGATCTGCTCTCAGTGGGAGTCACGGTGTGTCTGAACGTTAGTTGTTTGTCTGCCCCTACAGCTAAGTGTTTTTTCAGAGTTCATGAGGGGCCAGATAAACAATTAGTGGCTTTCAAAACCTGTCTCTGGTCATTTGAGTATGTTGTGTTACGTGGTCAGGTTACAGCGAATTTCAAAGCACTGTGGGGATTACTGGTCTTTCATGCTGCCTTGAACTGCTTGTAGTGGCTTTATGCCCAAGTCTATAGCATGCTTAAGGAGAGTACAAAATAGCAGGAATGAGTCTGTCTCTTGAATGGAAAACTGGGGACTTTTATATCTCGAGTCACGAGTCATTGTGCTGCTATGCTGACGGTACGCAGTAGTGCACATATTCAGGAAAACAAGTTGAGGTACTCTGTAATAAAGGACTCCTACATCAGCACAACGAAAGGACTTGTGCATGTGACGGGTGACTGAAGTATGCTTATTTGTTAAGAGCTGGTTTTGCACTACTGAAACAATTCTTTGCCACAGATCCCTACTTGCACATTACTTTTATTAACATGGAGAAAGTCAGCAAATGAAGGAAGAGCTGCGGAGTGAAAAATCAATGGTTAGAAAATGAACCAAGTATGCCATCTTGCTTGCTTGCGCATGTGCGTGCAGAATATATATGCACATTATGCCTTATGGAAATGATGTCCAGATAATCCTTCTGTTTTCTGAGCTCCTTATTAAAATAGTAGTTCTATTCTTGATAGATTTTGAGAGAAATATTTCTAAAATAGAAGAGAAAATATTTGAGATGATTAAATATGACTTAAGGATATTTTCAGTTTTGTCCATGTTCAGTTCCCATAGAAGTCAAGTATTCTCAGTGTTTTCAAAGGCAGCTGCATTCCAACATGCTCTAAACCTATAATCGACTTCCTCCTGTCAAATCTTAGTGTACGGTCAAGACAATACAGGAAAAAAGGACTGCTGTCATACTTTTCAGCTGTTTTTTTTCCAAGAATAAGCAGAAAAAGCTAAAATTTTAGGAGGAGGTGATTTTGATTTTTAACTTTATTTGCTATCCTGTTGGTAATCTTTCAGCATGGTTGTGAGAGTTATACACACATGTTGCTTCCTGAGCTCTTGTATCTCAATTGCTGCAGTTGTCCAGGACGTGTTATAGGGTTATAAACAGTGGAATACGTTGTAGTGGGAACATGAATCCCTCCAGCACACTAGAGCATTTATACTCTTACGTTTGGCTGTTCTGTGGGTTTTATTTCTTAAGTGCTTTCTGCCAAGAAAGTACATGCATGCTAAAAAAAATTGGTCATGGCAGGACGGGTGTATGCTGAAACCCAAAAGGCTGGATAGAAGGCTAAGCTGTTATTGATAAGGAAAAGAAATAGAAAGGGAAAAGTAGGGCTTCTTAAGCAAAAGGTAGAATAAGTAGATTGGCGAAGAGGGGAAGAGAAGGAATGGTAATAGAGAAAGAAGGAAAGGTAAAAGATGTGTGCCATTTGAATGGTTCATATTGTCTGCAACACAAGGCGGTATTAATGAGCAATTTGCCAGCTAATTATGCTCCTTATAATCGGCTTAATCTGTGCACCACTGCAGAGTTCCCCAAGCCTGCCTCTCTTGATTACCATTATTAGCAGTTCCCAGCTACGGTTGTACTTCATTTCAGAAATCCCCTTGCTATGGCTTTGGGAATTACTGGTTTCTGAAGGGGAGTTATCTGAGCAGCAGTCCTTCACAGTGAAAAATTTTGAAAGGAAAAAGTACAAACATTTGCTAGAGCACAAGGGGTGAATTTAAATAAAAAAGGCAGTGCTGTGGGGATGATCACAGAATTCTTGTCTTGAGAGTGCCAAGTCCTGCGTTTATGCCAGCTAACTTTAGGCACCTAGCTGACAGAGAAATGCAGTCATTGGAGGCTTTTGTTTGTCGTCATTAGAGGTCTGCCCAGATGAAAAAGTTCATTAATCCAACTGAGCTGCTTCTCCTCCCTGACAGAGGGAGCTGAAGGCAGCTGCCCTTCTGTGCTGGACATCCATCAGCTGGAATGAAACTTGACCTGGGTTCTCATTCTTCTAGATCTTTGGCAGTCTGCATATCTGTAAGAAAAGCGTTTCCCTGGCCCTTAATTGGAGCACATTGCAACCCCCAGCTGTGGGATCTGATATTGTATTTTACACATTTTTGTGAAATATCATAACTGTTCAGTCTTTTTTCTTCACATAGTCTCAGCAGAAGTTGTTGGTGTTTTCTGTGTCCTATGCTGCATTTGTTCAACATCACTTTTCTGCAGTATAGCTTGAAACTTCAGAGTCACACTGCCTGTACGTTGCTAGTTGTAAGGTAAGAAAAACCTGGGGGTCGGTCATGTGCGGTGTGTGCTGCACGAGAGCTGTGTGCTGAGCTATGCTTCCATGCATCCTCTCCCAGGCAAGAAGCAATAAAAAAATTGAGTCTGAGCACATGAAGAATTTTGGGGCCTCTGAGGAAAGCTCCAAGCAGTGAAGTCCAGTTGTTTGGGCTTTGGAGAGACACCAGCATCTCTTCCTTGTAACAACCCTTCTGCTGTAAACCTGGCTGGATTTTGCTCTGACTTTAGCAAAGTTAGCTTCCTATCTAAAATGCAATTGTTTTCTTAATTCAGTATTGTTTTTTATACACAAGAATATAGAATTTGAATAAAATTTTCTGTTGGATATGAGGGATTGTGATTCCCTACTGAATCTCATGCAGTCTCAAACATGCACAGTGTGAAAAATGTTTTGGTCCCCACTCCCTGTACCAGTGGCAATATATATTTAATTTCAAGAGGACAACAGACATACAACTTCAGTGGCTCTAAAAAATTGTCCTGAGTGACCTAATCCTTTTCGCTCTTAGAGTATTAACGGATAGGATGGTGGTAAATTGCTGAGTTATAGTGAAGTTTCATAATAAGATGACTTCATTTTTGTCCTGTTGTTTTTTTCATTTGTTCCTTCATTTCTTATGGAACAAGGGACAGAAACTGTCCCAACGCATTGTTTGCTTGAGACTTTCTGCCTGTCCTTTCCCTTAAGCACAGCGACTCTGCTCGTCTTTCCCCAACCCTCTCCCAGCTCAGGCCTGTGCTGAGCATCTCTCACGCATGGGCTCTGTTCTGCCTCTTCCCAGAGGCCGCTTGCGGACAGCCGGGCTGCCAGCAGTGGGTACCACCGGGTACCCTTGGCTCGCGTGCCACAGGTAGAGAGAGCTCTGGGAAGCTGGGAGCCCTCGTAGAGGGAGGCAACAGGAGCCTGCTTCCAGCACTCCTCTGTCATAAGCTTAATTACAGGAGGGATCTAACAAGGAAGCTGTTTCAGTGTAATGAAGAACAAATCTTTAACTCGCTGTCTTTTCTCTGGCATTGCCCAGAGTTTGGGGGGGATGTTACTCATTTTTCAGTTACACGTCAGATGTTGGTGTAAGTGCTTGATGGCTATGAGTATGTTTAAATAAGCAGCGGCAACAGAAGCCAAATATTTTAAAAGTTAAGTAATTTATGCTTATGTACTACAGCTTCCTTAATCCATTTTAGTAAGGATTTAGTTGTCACAGTTGTCTGTGCTCGCTAGGAAATAGACTTTTCTTGCTCAGCTGCGACAGTTAGGGAGCACTACTGCCTCATTTCTGAAACTGCAACTTTAACTGTGTCTTTTATTTCTAGCTTAATCTGTGAAGGGCCTCTGTCTGGGTGTTACGCTTTTTTATCTTGCCAGAGATAAGGCTTAGCCTTGAGCAGCCGTGCCTAAGTGTGTGTAATGTCCTGGGAACCGATTGTGCGGTGTCTTCTCATTAACTATTCCTAATGGGTGGAAACGATACCAGAGGGGTTACAGTAATGAAGTCGTACCGTGATAGATCTGGCTGAATGAGAATAAATTCATTTTGATGTGCAGCAGTATTCCAGGGGCGATCATTAGCACATACAGGATAATACAGCGAAACCTACTGGTTCGCCCTGTTTTTTAATTTACCGTTTCCCAGTAACTCCTTAAAAAGCCAATCTGTAATTTAAAGGCATCATTCAGATCAATGTGTCGCCACAACAGATGGGAGTTTGCAGTGAGACAGAAAATATTAGGGAAACTAAAATATGACTAACTGAAATGGCTGTTCTAGTATTAAATTTGTGTGAGTGCTGTTAGAGGAACAGTAAATGTTCTTTTAGTACTGCACAAATGAATGACAAGATAATTGTTTAGGAAATGAAGTTTGGGTCTTTTTGCAGTACCTTCACTTTACGACAGGGTTGGAATAGGAAAAAGCATAGCCACTGGCATGAGTTCTGTTTTTTCCTGTGGTTCATTTTATGCATTACAGTATTGTGTGCCTTGAACACAAACACTGAACTAACTTTATTGTTAGGTAGTAAATTCTGACTCCAAATCAAAATTTCACATAGCCCCTTTTTCAACAGAGCTATTTAAAAAATAAATAAATAATAAATAAACAGTACATTCAAATTCAACAACGAAACTTAAGTTTGCGATGTAAAATATTGTTTCCTGAACCACTTTGTTATGTAGAAAGTATTACTGAAATGTCTTCAAATTTTTAAAAATGCTGAATGTTTTCTGCTACAAAAGATATAGTGCAAAAAAGAACTAGATTCAAAACAAAAAAAATGCACCTTTCAGGTGTTAGGTGAAAACTGGAGGATAGTATTACACACTTAACAAATCTGACAGAAGCAACTAAATGTTGCCAAATGTGAAAGCAGTTCCTTAGAAGTGATGTACCTACTGCCCTGTGGTGGTTGTGCTTTTAGGAACACTAAGTTTAGATTTCTGAATGCCTATTTTTTTCAGCATTTGAATAAAATTTAAATGCCACCTTCTAAAATCAGAAGTTCTGATAATTTCAGTAATAATATATTATAATTCTAATCTAATTACTTCAGCATTAAGTATCCCCTCTCTTAATTTTAGTTCTTTCTTTGTAATGTCTTAAATTATAGAAATAAAGCATGAGCTACTTCTGTATGTAAAAAGTGTGGACTTAGTTTTGTAATGTATTTTTAATAAATGCTTGGTACAGGAACAATTTTTACAGGTGAAGTCTTCCATTTCCTATGAAATGTAGAGTTAGTAACTGGCTTTTTTTTTTAGGCTATTTTTATCGTTATTGTGGTAGCAAGGAGAGATTGAAAATAGTGTTAGACATATCATCTCATTTGACTGGTACATGAGTTTTCCTCCTCAATCAAAACCCCAGTTTACAATTCAGCGCTACACGTGCATACTGCGCTTACAGCAGAGACTCACCGAGGCAGCCGAGCTGAGGCTCTGCCAGCAGGACTGCTCCTGCTCCCCAGCCCTCTCCAAAGGCAAGAACCCCGAGCCCCGCCACCTCAAGTGCATCTATGCCAGCCCACATCATCTGGAGGAGGAATGGGAGGAAGAGGGAGCTCCGTGCCCAGGCGGAGGTATGACATTGTGGGAGTCACAGTAGTGCAGTGGGAAAGCAGCAGATGGCTACAACCTCCTTCAGAAAAACGGGAACGGAAGGAGCTGGAGTCGCATTTCATGTACGCGAGAAGTTTGAGCGTGTGAAGGTGAGCGATGGAGACCACAAGTTCCATCAAATGGATGGAAGGAGAACCTGGAAACTACAGGACCTCAGTCCTGGGAAAGTACAGGAACGAGTCTGCCTGGGAACTGTTCCAAGCCAAATGAAGCTGGAGACTGGGAAAAGCCAGCAGAGGCTACCAAAGGCAAGCCAGGCCTGACTTAACTGGATCTCCTTCTGCAAAAAATGTAACACTTTTCTACAAAAACAAAACAAAAGGTAGAAAAACAGTGCTGTTTTTGTTCATGAAGTGACAAAAGCAGGACTTTGCTTCATTGTTACAACACTGTGTAATGTATTTAGTTTGCTAATTGAGGTGAAAAGAGCTCTCTGTCCAGGTAAAATATGTGATTTTGTGTAGTTTTCTCTAAAGCTGCTAGGTATTTTCTGCTCTTGAGTAGTTTTTTCACTTTTGGTATGTGCAACTCTATTGTATTTATGCTCTGAAGATGTAGTGCTATAGAGGGGAGAGTTTTTAAAACTCTGGGAAGGTTTTCGGTGACATTTGGCTGTGATATATCATATCTTAAGTGCAGGGCCTAAGTAATGCATAAGTAAAATTTGCTTAATTCTTGCTTAATTTTATACTGTTTTATAATAATTTGGCAGCTGAATTTGCTCAATTGCGATAATCGCTTCTTCATGACCTCAGTTTTTTCATCATTGGTTCAGTTTATTTTGCCACTTTCTCTAGGCTTAAGCCACATCATTAGCTGCTGACTTGTAGAAAACATCAGCTTAAAGCTCGCTTGTATCTCCCCAAAGCCTCATGCACTTCTGCACCTTGAGGGGCTGATGTATGCTGACATACTGATCATTCTTTGCAACTAAGGCTGGCAGTGTTAAATTGTCCCCTAATGATAACAGCCCCTCAGCCTTGTTTGGATACACGCCAGGGCACGTCATGGCGGTGCGCTGCATTACTGAGTCCCCTAACACCGGAGCTCCTGGTGTTAGGCATGAAAGAAAGATGAGAAAATAACAACAGAAGAGAAAGATCTGACCCTTAGGCCTTTCACCAAACACCTGAGAACTGCCTGTACAATACAACTCCTCTCTTGGCTTTTTATGTAGCCCTGTTTGCAGCTTGTAGGTCTTGCGTTCACGTTCTTCCTCTGCAACCCCCTTAAGATGGATGAGTATGCTGCAGAAGTGCAAATCTACACTTCTGCCTTCTTGTCCCTGCATTCACCTGTCCAGCCCGTGCACTTCTAAGGGAGAGCTTGATCTCAGATCAGTTCAGTGCCGCCCAGCCTTTTTCAGGGCCTGGCCCTGGAAGCGTGTCCCTCACATCCAGTGCCTGCACAGATGTCCCCCTACCTGCCCATATTGCGGTCCATAATCAATGAATTATGTCCACAGGAGCGTCCTTCACACAGCTGTTCCTGTCATGTTAGGGGTCACCCTGCTAGTCTGTCAGTGATTTGAAAAGATTGGAAATAACTTTCATTTATTTATTTAAAGATAACATGGGCTCTGCAACTCATCAGTCTGTTCGTGCCATCGAAGTTACTATAGGGTTGTGTCACCCAGCTCTGAAATCAAGCAATAGCAGGACTGGAATGTGGCATCTGTTGAAACAGTGCACAGCAATAGTACACAACAATTTTTAAGTGGGGAAGCTGGGAACACCATGGTTAACTAAAACTGCCATGGGAATTGTAGGTGGGTGGAGTGTGGGATTGTTGATAACCACAGATGATCAGGACTCACCTCCACATCACAGATGAGTGTCAACATAAAGCAACATGGATTCTGTTGTATCTTTCAGTTTTATTTTTTCTTCTTCTTATGTCTTCCCATTTCTGTCCACCACTTACATTTCACGTACAGATGATGAGATCCCTGTAGTGGTCTGCAGGTGTTCCCAGTTCCCAGGCAGAGGCAATGAATGGCACGGTTTCTCAAGAGCATTCAGTGGGAACCTCTTCGTGAGCTTTCCCAACACATGCCTGTCCTGGCCCTCCAGCTCGAATTCCTACCTCCTTGTTGTACCATCCATCCTCCTCAGTCATTCCAGTGAAATTATTTATAGAGTCACATAGCAAACTAGATCAGGCAATTAATGTTCTGCCCTGCCCTCCCTAATGAGATCATCTGTGTTAGTGAGCAGCAGGTCCTGTAAAGAGCCTCTTCTGGTTGGAGCATCTGTCACCTGGCTGAAGGAATTGTCCTCAAGGCCAGGCATCTTGCTCTTGATGCCGTCTCTGACCACATGATAAAAGCATCTTTAGGTTTGCTCAAGTGGTGTTTCAAAGAGAATTTCCATGCAGTTATTTTTTCCTCATGTTAAATACTTACCTGCTTCATATTTGGACAGTAAAGAACATTTTCCACATGCACGAGCTGTGTTTTTCTTGAATGAAAAGCTGCATAATCAGGTCTAGAAATAGGTATGCATAGTTTTTTTCTAATTAGTTGATACTGGAATAATTGTATTGAAGTGGGATGTGGAACGTACTTGCTATTTGCCAATAGTAAGGGAGAAACGCGTTAATTCCCTAAGAGCAATGCCTGTTACCAGTTATTTCTGGTAGCTGATAAGATTAATAATCAAAACTCCATAATTAAAAATACGCTAGCTGTTTTTACTTTAAGTTCAGAAAAGACAAGCTCCTTGGTGCAGGCACAATTTTTATTTGCATTGCTCCATGAGCTTATAGCACAGCAGCATGCGTCCGTGCTTTGGGGACTGTAGGACTTTATGCTCTTCATGGCAGAAACAGCGTTTTTGTTATGTTATCATATAAAATATGAATTTTAATACTAAATGTAATGCTTTGCTATGAGAAATATGTAAACTTGGCTTGAAAGCAGTAGCATGTACTTCCTGGAATTCTGTGCATACTGTGGTTATAAATAAGCAGCAGGTTATTTGGGATTCACTAGGGCTGATACCTGGTATCGTTAACAGTATCTGGCAGAAATGGTTTTCCCTGACAGACAGTTGATTTTTGATTAATGCAATATGCTTTGTTATGAAAACCACTATCTTAGAAGATTAATGAATACCAAGCATAAATCCAGCATGGTGACTGGCTCACAAAGCAAATACGTATATGCTACTTAATTACTTTATATCTCATCTCTTGCCAAAATTTCATTCCTTCAGAAGCATCATATTCAACAGTCAAATCTACATCAAAATGCTGGAAGCCATCATTTTTAAATAGGACAAAAAATGGTGGTAGGCATAGGTTGCAAATATAGGGTTTATTCTGGCTTTAAAATAAATTGATTTGAAAGGGAATTATTTTTCATTTACGCATGAGTGCATAGCACTGGAAGCATTATATATTTGTATGCAATTAAATACACTTTTACAGGCTTTAAGAAAATATTCTCTTCGTTGTCCAAGTTGTTAATAAGCTGCAAGAATTGGTATTTTCTGCTCGATTGCTACTGTTTTACAAACTTATTGGTACCTCACGTACAGTCTCCTTGTCATAGGGCTCGGCCTCCCCACAGCGGGGATCTTGCCCCAGCTCCTGCAGTCTGATCAGACCTGTCTCAAAGGAGTGTGCGCTTTGTGCAGCTTACGTCCCCTGGGGCAGCGCTCCAGCACAGTCTGGGTACCTCACGATACCAGCGAGCTCCTGGGACACGTGGCATTTTGAGGTGGTGCAGCACCAAGGGCAGAAGGGAATCTCCCCGTGCAGTGCCGAACTGTGCCGCCTGTGTTCTCCTTGGTTTTATTTCTGTGTTGCCCTCTGTTACTTACCAGCAGGGAACATCGTCAGATCCACATGTATGTGATTCAAGCAGGGAGGTGGTCTGCTTTCCTGATTTGCGTATGGGATGTGTTAGAGCTGGATGGAATTTACCTGACAGTTTTTAAAGAAAAATGGCCCCTGAGATTTAGTTGAATTTGCAGCTTTGCCTGCTCTTTGGGTGAAACTGTTAATTGGAAAAACTAGTGATTTGTGAAAAAAAGTTGACTTAGTTTTGAGGTGTCTCTAAATGATAAAGACAATGCCTGAGCAGTGCTGTAAAGATACAAAGTTTTTAAAGAAATCACAGTCCAGTCAGCACGCAAATATTTTCCACTGAACAATTACATCTACTGCTCTTGAATATATTGATTGAACAGATGTTACTGTTTTGTGAGAAAATTGTTGAGAGCTATTTTCTTCTAGGTTTTACTGAAGTGTGAAGTGAATGGTAACAGAGCATGTTCTCCCTCTCAAAGTCTATGCTTAGTTTGTCCACCTCTGCTACTATGTCGTGTTCCTCTCCTTCTGTCAGCCCTTGGAAGGGCGTTGCTGGAAGGGCACTGAGAAACGCTGTGGGAATTTCTGCACTGCCTAGAGCAGTGGCTGTGAATGGGTGACTTGGCCACTGCCTATGGTCCAGTCTGAGCGTCTTCAAGCATTGCTGAGCATTGGAGAGATGAGATAGATGACATGAACCTTGAGACCTGTTTTCAGGCGGTTGCTGGCAGTGCTTGCTCCAAAGCTAACCTGTGCTGCGGCGTGGCAGGCTGGGAGGTGGCCGGGAGGCCTTCCTTGCCTTCCCTGGAGGACAGCTCCCACCGCTGCCTCCCAGCAGCGCCTCTGGTCCGCTCCCTCCGAGACACGGGACTGGTCGAGCTGGCAGCAAAGAACATTGTCACGTTTTGGGTGGTTTTTGACTTCTGTTTAAGTAAATATGGAAAAGGAGTGGTCGTCATCTGCATACAGACACTGTGCGTGAGTCATCTTGTGGTGGCACGGTGTGGCCCAAACGCTGGTGTAGCTGCATCCACAAGTCAGGCCTGAAGTGCCGTGCGAGTGGTCAGCTCGGCGAGGGGGAGAGGCAGGAGTTCCCAAAAGGCTGCCTCTAAGAGCACGTACCTAACTGTTCCTCGCAAAGTCACCATTCTTAGTCACTGGAACAGCAGTGTTTCTACTTTTTTTTTTTTTTTTTTTTTTTTTTTAATACTTTCTAATACTTTGTTTTCTCTTTGATAAAATGATAAATTCTTATTTGGGAAAAAATATTTACAATTCATGCAGTTCTATGTTCACTGACAGGATGTCATGTTCCCCCTCCCGTACCCCTTAGATGTGAATATAATGTTTTCCTTACAGTACAAGTTAAAAAGCCACCAAGCTATGACATGAACGTTTCAGCTACATGATGAACTGTAATTTCACTCTGCTTTTTCAAATGTGGATGGAGACTAGAATTCATGCAAAGAGTGGATTATTATTTTGTGCTTTTAATTATACACGAGTTGGCACAGAAAACATTTGAATTTCATCAATGCTTAACGTAGACGCTGTGGACTAAGAAGGCATTTTGGAATGTCACAGAAAATGCTCTGCTGAAATAGGTTAATTGTAACCACTGATAATGTGCAACAATAAAGGGGTAGAAACCAGTAATTGCTAAAATAATGGTACCAAACCGTCTTTATTCTTGCTTCCTTGTCTTTGGATTACTGTTTATAATTTTTTGCTTTTCTGATGTAAAAATTTTAGGAGTAAAATGACTTCTTTTTCTGTTTTTTTTCTTCTATTTGACAGACTAGAGACGACTTCCTGGGTCAGGTGGATGTGCCACTTAGTCATCTTCCGGTAAGCAGTGCTTTTGTCTCAGTGTGCTCTTTGTCTTCACCAGTTATGTGAACTTGAATTTGTTTTTATTTTTATTTTTGTAGCTGAATGGCTTAACGTGGGGATGATGGAAGTTATTGAAAAACATTTACATCAGATTAAAGTGTCATGAGCATTGAGTACTCATGGGGCGTGAGCATTGTTATTTTTGCCTGAATTTGACCCCTTGCTATTGATGGATGTTACTGTGTGAGGAAAATGGCTTTGCAGTGACCTTTGCAATTATGCTTATTTGGATACATCTGTTATGGTTGATCTGGAGTCATAACACTGTTGTTGTTGGCTTATAAACTGTAACAGGTGAAGAATATGATGGAAGGATCAAAAATGTATTCTGATGAAAAAAGCATTATTCCATTCCTTAGCATATTAGCAGCATTTTTTAGTATTATTGTGTCCGTATTTGTGTGTATACTTCCATTTATACGCATGCATGTGCACAGACATTCCCCCTCTCAAAGTAGCAGATACACAACTGTAGAGAGTCCTCCGGTGTGAAGCTACATGTGTACTGCAGACGTGGTGCTCTGAAGTAGAAAATGATGAGGGACGTATTAGTGCATGTGTATTTTGCAGTCAGGTAGCATTTTACAGTTTCTTTTTAGTAAACGTTATTTTAATAATTAAAAATCATCAGCAAGAGTTGAGATAGAGCTAGAGGCATGTCACAGGCTGTGAGCTGTTTTGAGGAATTAGCAGCTTTCTGCTTTCCTTTGGCATTCTATAGGACGATGACAGCCCTGCTGTCCTCTCCCCAGGGACTTGCCTCGCACACAAGCATGCATCTCACTCTCCAGCTCTTGTTTAAACAGTGGAATGCTAAACTTACTCTTTGAAATTATTTTTAAGTCTTCTGCTGTCTTTAAATAGAAAATGTAAATTGCCTGGCTGAGCTCCTTTGCTGCCATTGAAGAATAAATTTCATTATCTAAAATGAGAAAATGTTGTAGTCCAGAACTCCCTGCTTCCTCCCATTGAGGCTCACTACAAAGTGAATGTGAGTCCCGTACAAAATCCTTCTTAACTCTCCATACTTGCAGATAATTTGTTTAGCTCCAGAAACAACTTTTTTTTCTCCAAAATTTCTCCTGGAAAACTTGTACTACACATCTCAGAGCTGTCATTTGTTCTGTTTCTGGCTCTAACATGAAGTGTCTCCCACAGGCTGTTCTCACACTCTGTCAGTTACTAACACCGTGCTCATCAAGGTGTGTGTACTAATTTGATGCTCAGAGAAGCATACTATAATTCTTTACGTTCTAATCAGTGTTTTCCTCATTCATTCTTCCAGTATGCTCCATGAGAGATCATGGAGCAGTTATTAACAAATATTTTCTTTCTCATTCTAACTGTGCTGCTGATTTGTTTGGCAAAATCCTGGTTTTCTCTGGCACTAATTGCTATCTGCAATATTTACTTAAAATACACAGCTTCTTTTTTAATGCACGTTGCATACAGATGAGAGTACTAAAAAGCAATACTTTAAAGTCCTCGATTTGATTATAATCCACTCTCTCACTGAGAAAATGGGAAGTCTGTCTCACACAGATTAAGTGGAAACTTAATGCAGGAAATGCCTTGCAGGATAAGAGTTTATTCCGTGAAAGACCGTTTGGCATTTGATATAAAATCTGAGATCATGAGTTACGCTTCATTTTTAAGTTATTATTTATTGACTTTGAAATACCACAGACAATAAAGCTTTTACTGATTAGTAATCTGGGAGGCAGGTTATTCTGTGTTTATAAAGGTTTAGTAGAGGAATGGGACACAAAAAGCATTGCTGTTTGTAAGGATAAGGCTGGAAAGGGATTCTAGATGTACCACCACTTTTTTTTAGTAGGTGGCAGAACAGAGTAACATTCTTGCTAACTTGGTGCTCATTCTGAGAAAGTTTCATGGTAGTCCAAGGTACTAGATGCCAGGTCTTTATTGGAGCATGTATGGTAATGTGCTTACTTTTTCAGTGTAACACAGCTCGTGCTTCCCATCTGTCAGCCCCAATGGTACAAGAGGTTAATGTACCCCAAACAGTCCAAAGATTAAATATGTATATGGGCCTCTGGTTCTTTTATTTACCTAGCCATTTTTCAATCTCTAGTTTTGTACCTATAAAGTTCCTGATCTCACAGTCTCAATGGATGTAACTTACTTTGATAAGGAAGCTGAAATTCTCATGTAATAGAAAGTTTTTAAGATTTAAGGCTTTATGAAACATAATTAAGTGGAAATCAGAAAATGTGATCTGTCGGCCTGATAGTATTGCTAATCTGCTTTATACAGAATTTCATAATTCATATAGTCTTAACTGATTTTGAAAGGTTCAGCAGCTTTGAAATAAAAAATGAAAGCCAACTGAAGAATATTTCATTTAATAGCTTTCTAAAGTGCATTCAAAATACTGCTTCAGGTGGATGCAGCCTTCTCTGATGATGCTGTTGGGTTGTTTACTGGGTCTTTCCCAGCTTTCACTGAGTTATGAACGTTTCTGTGCACTTACTAACAAGACTTGGTTCAGGCTGTTACTGGTATTTGCAGTGACATCTAGTGGCCCTCTTCTGCAGCTACGTATTAAACAGCCACCCACTGTAATCTAGTGTAGCAGGACTGCCTGCTATAACTTTGTTACGTGAACAAATCTTCTCTAGCAGTCTCAGTTGGTCTGTGATGTGAATGTTCTTTATAGATCTCTGTACATGTAAGCAAGCACTTTAACGTGCCATTTTCTTAAACACTTGCAGACTGAAGACCCAACCATGGAAAGGCCATACACGTTTAAGGATTTCCTTCTCAGACCAAGAAGGTGAGGGGGAAGACCTTTGTATTTTAAAACGTTTCTTACCTCGAGATTTATTATTTGAAACTATTTAAGGGCTATTGAATGAAATGCTTCTCCTTGTTTTCTAGCCACAAATCTCGTGTAAAGGGTTTCTTGAGACTGAAGATGGCTTATATGCCAAAAAATGGTGGTCAAGATGAAGAAAATAATGATCAAAGGGATGAATCTGAGGTAAGAAAGACACTTTATCAAGAATTCAGTAGATGATAACCTCATTTTGTCATTTTTATACATGTTGAGTCATTCAAATTATTAGAGATCCAAATATAATTGTAGAAAAAGTTGTATTTTTGAAAGATAAAATGCTGGTAACAATGTTGGTAGCAACTTACTCCCTACCACACACGCAGGTTTTTTTTTTAGCTGTAAGGTGATGTTTTCTCTACTATTTCAAGTACTTCAATTGGCACAATGAATTCTTAAGTTTGTCTTACTCAGTTATGGTGTTGTTTTTTTATTTTTTTGTTTTTGTGAACATTCCCATGACCTTATAAGTCATGCAAAGAGGGCAGAAGAATTCAGAAGTCTATCCAGGTAATTTATATGTGACATAAACATGATGGTCTGTATTAAGTATCTAAGTACCTCTTCCTGAGAAGCCATTTCAAGTTAGCTGTTAAAACGCTTTTCTTTATTTCTTGGCAGCACTGGCTTTCCAGAGAATAGAGCTCATGCAGGCACAGCAGGTTTAAAGATTTCTTGTCACTCTTATTAGCCATCATGCATTTAAGAATTACTGCATTTAGAGCTGACCGAGTGGATGTTAGCCCAAGTTTGCTTTACTAATAATGCACGACAGTCGCCTGTAACTTGAGAATGAGGGATCTCATCCCAAGCTATATTTTTCTGCTCTGGAAGTTGTTTTTCAGGGGGTCTGCCCTGAAAAGACCCTCTACAGAGTACAGAGGCAGCAGAGCTGTTTCTTAGCAGTCGTCGTTCTGCACGTGTTAAAGCAGTTTATCAGCATATCCAGCCAAAACCATGCTTTGACTGGATCTTATGGCAGTGTTGAGTCTGTTGTTACTATGAAGACAATTTACAGGTTCAAAACCATTTTTTTTCTCTCTCATCTCATATGAAAAAGTGCGTGTGTTCACATATAAGTACTTTTGTATTTTCTCTATATCTTGTATGCATTGTAATATAATTTTGTATATAAATTCGTATATGAATCCAAAAAGTTTTATACATGTGTCACACGTATAATACTTATATAAAATAATCAATAGTCCATATATCTGAATTTCCTAGAAATTAACAAATTCTAAATGTAATCTGAATTTTCCTTGATATTTAAAATAACAAGAATTTTAAGTCAAGATCTTCCTGACTCATATATATAAGGTAATGCCATAAGGCTCTAGTAGTGTCCCGTGAAAACAGCATTTCTGGTAAGTCAATAGTAGAGAAATTCTTTTAGGCTTTGTTTTACCAACACACAACTATTCTTTAATTTTATACTTTAATTTTTGAGGAGTAGTGGGGAAGGAATATTTTTAACTTTAATTCAATTACAGTAAGGTAGCATTTTATGCCTGTTGAATCTTAACATAATTGAGGATATTTTACCTAGAAAGAATCCACAATGACAACTAGATTTCAGTTTGAATTCAAGTAGACTTACATATTAAAGTCTTTTGGGATGTGCTTATGAACCAGGAGCAGAATATAGTGTGATAGTGGGGTAATTGAAGTTATTGAATATGTTTAGAAATAATATTGATTTTAGGTTTGTTTATTTTCCCAGAAGAGGTATGGTTGAATGATCTGCACATCTGTATGGTGTCCTGCTTTTGCATAGCTTTTTTGCTGCTGTCAATAACTTTCAGACCATTTGGCAAGCTGCAGCTGAATTTGACAAAAGGATAGGATAGATGTGGTGAATAGGAGAGGTTCCCATATGCTTTAAGAAAGTAGCAGCTGGGAAAGAGAAAGGAAAAATGAAGGATTATCCTTCATGAAGAAAAGGTCACAGCTTGAGTTCAAAAGTTAGCAGTTGGTTGTTTGGCTTCATGATTGAAAATCTGCACCTGGCAACCACCAGGCAGAGTGCCCACCCAAATAAGTTTAGGAATCCCTGTTTTAATAGACAGTTAGGATTTTAGTGTTTTGTTGTTGTTGTCATTTGTTTGTTTGTTTTAATCCAGAAATGTAGTGCACACTGTAACCATGGAGTTTATGCGTGTATGGTTTAGATTTAAGTAATTTTTAACTTCAGAAAAAAATCTGAATCTGCACCTATACAGTAATACAAGCAACTTCTCTTTAACTCAAAGTTTATAATCTTTTTCTTTCATTCCTAAGCATGGATGGGACGTGGTTGATTCCAATGACTCCGCATCTCAGCGTCAGGAGGAGTTACCACCTCCTCCACTGCCTCCTGGATGGGAAGAAAAGGTTGACAACCTGGGACGGACTTACTATGTAAACCATAACAACAGAACTACTCAATGGCATCGACCAAGTTTAATGTAAGTGGCAGTGTAGTTAAATGTTTTATGGGTGTGTGCAAAACTATCTGTCAGGATAGTGATCTTTCGCCAACAATCATTATTGTTTTGGATTTGAATGCAAGGTTGGAAAAAGTTCAAGCACAATTTTTACAAAGCTGCTTATAAATGCACGCTTTTCTTTTCAATAACTAATTTTGATTCTGGTGCTAACTGCTACCTATCTGAAACTATGAGAAAATTTTCACAGATATTCTGGTGAATTGAGAACCAAAGTCTGCAGAGCTTCAGTTAAAAATGAAACATCTTTTTTAAAGAATACAAAGAGACTTCCCCACAGCAAGCAAATCAGATATACACATAAGTATTCTAGGAGAATCTAGGAAATCTGAAGGGGTGGAAGAGAAGTTAATACGTGAACAATGTACCTTCATATACTGGGAGATAGATGAGGAATTTTTCAGTAAGTAATTTAAAAGGAATAAATTACTCTCCTCTGCAGGGACTGTTGAAAGGATATTAAAAACAAAAAACAAACAAAAAAAAAACCACAAGCATTTCAAGTCTATTAAGTTTTGATTAAGTTAAACCGATTGATTTTGAAGAGATCCTCTTTACTATTCAGTGTGTAGACTACACTACTTCTGTACGCTTGTGCTAACGTGCAGTTCCTGTTCAAACTTTCATTACACATTGCTTATAATTGGAGTTATAGTACTGTAGCAAGTTTACACTTTAAATAGTATGTTTAATCAAAAATGTTAAGAGTTATAGTGAAATCATGCATTATTCAAACATCTTGCATTATTTTAGAGTAGCTACTATTCTTACACTATTGCTTCTAATAAGTGGTATTTGTTCTTTCTTGAATGTTCATATTCATAGTTGAATTATGCAAATGTGTGTTGTCTGCACTTAAGGCACTGTTCGTTCTTTTTGTCTGATGTGTTTATCTTAGAATTTAATTACATTTCATTCTGAAGGTTTTGAACTTTTTTTAAAATCTTTTTATCAAGTAAATCTCATCAGCTACCACTGTTACGGTTGGTAACAGCCAGTAAGCATCTATAAAAAATTAGTGTTTATAAATTATTTAATTTAGCACCTCCTTGTAATCTAATTATGTTAAATATAACAATGGCTTCACAAATCTTTACTGACAGATAACCAAGTAATCATGGCTAGAAAGCATCATCAGATGTGTATATAAAGTGGAGGCCTCAGGGTTTGCTGTTATACTTTCAAGGTCACATGCATTTGTATTTTGAGTCTGGTTATCCTGGCTAACAATGAGCAATAATGGGTTAGTGTGTTAGAGTGGGGACTTAATTTTTCTGTTGTGCCAACTCTGATGTGCAAAGAATGTTAATTTCCAGTATTACATGACATTTGTGAAGTGCTTCCAGTTTTATTTTATTTAAATTAAAAGATTAAACTGTCCCTTATTTATGAAGCCTGACATATGCAAGAGTAATGATTTTTATATTATAATCAAAAGCATTAATGAGGTTTTGTAAGCAATGTGTGAAGAAGTAGGTGTTTTAGTTTAATATTCATTGTTTTCTTGTTCTTTTCTCCTTCGTTCTTTCTTTTCCCCACTATCCAGTGATGTGGGATCTGATTCAGATAACAACATCAGACAAATAAACCAAGAAGCAGCCCATAGACGGTTTCGCTCTCGGAGACATATCAGTGAGGATTTGGAACCAGAGCCTATGGAGAGCGGAGACATTCCTGAGGTATATAAAGGTCTTGCTTTTAAGAATTTAGCTAAACTTCAAGCCAAAGTGTTTCTCCTTTGTAAGCTAATTAATATACAACATGCATAATGTTTTATGGAAATTGCCTGAATTAAATACTAGTGACGCAGCAAAAATCCTAGACAGAGCTATACTTTCAAGGTCCCATGCATTTGTGGATGACTGATAGTGTATGCACTATAAATACCATGTAAATGCAAGGACAATCATTTATAATGCCAAGCATTGCTTGTTGTATATAAGTTGATAAAAACGCTTTCAGGCTTCTACTTTGAATAACAATGAAATGAGTCGTAAAAAGAAGTGAAATGCGCTGGACAGAATTGCTGTTTGCTTCAGTGTTCTTTGGTGTCTTGACTTAGAAAGTGAAGCTGTTTTTGTGCTTTGTTCTGTTTGAAATTCTGAGATCTTAATAATCAGCATGTTTTTTTAATTTACAGCTAGACTAACTAAATGAAGCTTCATAGATATTTGTACACCTAGGTGATCTTTTTGTACAAAGCTATAATCCCATTCAACCTTGAGGAATATTTTATTATGTGAATCGCGGGCAAAATTCTTTGTGATAGTTTTGATTGACTGAATGCTCTTCAGAGCAACAGATAGATTGCTGAAGCTCTTACTGTGCTCATCATCTGTTAGTATTTGATTTGCAGGTACTTATGAGTATTATTATGCATGTTATTCTAAATTAAAATTGAGAGTTGTTTCTTACAGGTTTTTAGTAAGAGTGCAGAATTAGCTAAATTTTGAACAAAATTTCCAATAGAATTTATTTGATGATAGCTAATTTTTATACATCTTTTCATTTGCATCTGTGTTGAATCATAAAGCATTGTTTCGTCACCACCTTGAAGACAACAAGAAAGTCTTTTCCCTGTGACTGCTTTATACTGAGGATGCTTGTTTGTGCGTTCTATGGATTGGTTTATTTAATTAAATATTAAGGCTGATTATCACACCTGTGTTTGTCACAATGAGGTAGTCATCTGGAAGGCAAAGGGAAGGAGACACTTGGTCTGTCCTTACAAACACTTACCGTAGTTCCTTTTCTTTTGTCAGCCTTGGGAAACCATTTCAGAGGAGGCAAGTGCAAGTGGAGATTCCTTAAGCTTGTCATTGCCACCACCTCCTGCATCGCCAGTATCCCGTACCAGTCCTCAGGAGCTATCTGAGGAACTGAGCAGAAGACTTCAGGTCACTCCTGATTCTAATGGGGAACAACTGAGTTCTTTGATTGTACGTGACACGCTGCTCTTTCTGAATGCATCTCTATTACTGTAATCTTTTGTTAGTTCAAAGTAATCTGAATAATTTATATGGATGAGTAGTAATTACTTGTCTTAGGAAAAACTGAGCACACAGTTAAAAGTATCTTCAAGAAAAGTGTCTTAGTTACATCATGGAACAAACTGCCTTGAAGAAGAGATTTTCTCAATTTAGGTTCAATATTTTTTTCTGTATGAGCTTAATTTGAGAGTCTACTTCTGTTATCCTTAGTGTTCCTATAGTGTTTAGCTTCAGTGTTCCTATCCTGTTTCTTCAGTGAAGCAAAGTACATCAAATAATACTAGAGAGTATCAAGCTAGGCATTTACAAAGGAAAGAGGAAAGACTGCTAATGCTGTTTCAATCATTGTCCGTGTTATTATATGATAATTTTTCAAAAGTTGCTGTTTTAACTGTACATCTTTATGTTAAAGGGTGTCTCTTCTTATATTAGGATTTTACAAACCCTTCATAGTTTACTGAATCAGCTGTTTTAACACTAACAAAGGATTACAATTGAAAGTAGGCAGTCCTGGTAAAACGCTCCATGAGTTTATTATGCTTTTTCTCCCTTTCTCTTCCCCTTTCCCTTTCTTTCCCTCTTTGAGAAGGGGAAGACTTTAAGACTTTGGGCTCCTATTCATAGTATTAGATTTTGGATTGATTTTTGAATGCCTGATTTTTCTCCATAAAGCATGCAATCTGTGAATCTCACCATGAAGTACTGAAAACCAAGGTGGAGCATTCACATTCTGAAGAGGCATATTATAGCTACAGTTTTCATTAGAATGCCTGATTTTAATAAAATTGTCACCTGCTTAATTTTCATCTAAGAAAGAGTGGTTTCCAGTTGTTTAGATTTTTTTCTGTCCCTCTTCTAATTTTTTTTCTTGCTGGAGAAACAGGTATGTGTTTATGTTGAGTATTGCCATCGCTTACTCTTACAAAATCATCTGGGACGGAGGACTTTTAATGTAAGAGTTGTCCTTTCTCCTCGACCTTTCCAAAGAAATTCATAGTAGTTCAGCTGGGCCTGGCTGAGTTCAAATCAGAGTTCCTGGAGTCGGTATTTTGCCCTGAGGTAATCCTGCTGTATTCTGCCACTGTTTGTTGCTTTTGCTAGTAGAAAAAGAAAATCACATCTTGTTCAGTCAGAATTTGTTGATGCTGACATTTCTACTTGAGGAGAATGAAACAGCCCCGTTTCTCTTGTATGTTCAAAAGGTGATTGTCAATAGAGAAACTGTATACTTCTACCAGGTCAAATAGCAGTAGATACTAATTGCTTACAGGAGGTTTTTATAACAGAGCTTTGTGCCTATAAAACATACCTAATCTGTCTAGTGATTAGGTATATTCTAAAATCCTTTTTTGTGTTACATTTAGAGGTGACCTAATGATTATTACATTAGAGTTCTATCTCAAGTAGTTAATTTGCTTTCATATATAATTTCTGGATTAACTCCAGCCAGTTAACTTCTGAGAACAACTCTGTCAGTTGTAGGCTGTAGACTTCAAAGCTCTGCTTCACGACGTTATTATTGCAGAGTAAGCTGGACATCATGTACTAAGAGCAAAATTGGAATTTTTTTAATACTGCCAACAGATGATCTCAGAAAGGCTCTCATTGTGGCTGTAGTCCCAGTGACAGTTCTGCAGAGTGTATTGCCTTCCCAACCACAGGCTCAGGATCTCGCAGACAGCGGAACCACATAGTTATCCCG
This sequence comes from Oxyura jamaicensis, assembly GCF_011077185.1. NCBI lineage: Eukaryota > Metazoa > Chordata > Aves > Anseriformes > Anatidae > Oxyura > Oxyura jamaicensis. The sequence continues at coordinate 321,074 of NC_048926.1, read as the reverse complement.
TGTGGTATTCCCATCCTGTCAGGCCCACATGCAAGCAACAAATATAAGGGTTACCTGGTGCAGTAAGCCGTATGTGGAAATGCATTGACTCCCATCTATTGATTTTTCTAAGGACTATATTGCCAGTATTCAGCCAGAAGTTGTATATTTCCCTTATACTGCTTATTCTTCCTCTGGTTTCCCTAGGATGTCTTCCAAAGATACTTGAACGTAGTTTTCAGAAGTTCTGTGGTATTTTCATTTCCCGTTACATCCTGAGTTAATCTTCCTCTCTACTGCTGATTCCATAACAAATAAATTTCTTGCGCATTTTCCCAGATGGGATGACTTATCCTCTTATCTTAGATTAGGTCAATAAAACATTGTAACTTGGATGCTAAAGGTACAGGATGTGTATCCAAATGCTTTCCTTTCCTCAATTAATTTCAAACATGGCTGCAAGGGGACAGTACAGGATGGAATGCTGAGCACTTCAGGTTTTTGTTGCTTGCCAGATTTCTATACAAGTATTAAAACAAAGGCATTGCAATGTAAATACAATTTTTTAGTGTTCCAGATTAAGTGTGAGAAAAGTAAACCCCCATGTTTTAAGACATCTTAACTTAAAGACATCTTTTTTTTTTTTTCAGCAAAGAGATCCTTCTTCAAGATTAAGATCTTGCAGCGTAACAGATACAGTCGCTGAACAGTCTCAATTATCTTTGGTAAACAAAAGCTAATTTTTATTTCTTTCTTCTTGTTTCAACATTATCTGATTCTGAATAGTATCTTTTCCTAGATGAGTTGTAGTCAGATCTAGTTCAGTTACCAATATGGACATATGACTATCCCAAATCATAATGGAAACCAAATGAATATCATCATGATTAGAAAGTAGAATGAGAAGGGCCATAAGAGAGGGAAAAAAAAAGTGTCTGGAAAAGAGAAAAAAAAAGGTCCTATAAACAAAGCCTTTAATTTACAAAAGCCTTCAACTTAAATAACATTTAAAAGGATTGGTGTTTGCCTAGCTGTAGTTAATATGCTTTTATTTAATTAATTGTCCTATAAAGCAAGCCATTTTGTGACAGTCCTTGTACAATAGAAATAAATAGAATTGCATGTTGGAATTTTTTCATCCGAGTGATTTAAGCAGCAGCTTCTGCAATTTTGTTTAAGCAAGTTCTTCAAACAGAAAAAAAAATGCAAAGATAGTTTTGAAAAGAGTAAGATTCTTTTTCACTCTGTAACTATGCATCCCTTCCCTCTAATTCATAGTTCTACATATTTCATCCTACAACAGAAGTATGAGGTTAGCAAAGGTGGTAAGCTATAGAGAAACAACTTAAAATAGGATTGTGCAAATTATGCTTGTGAATAAAACTGCTCCAATTATTTCAAAACAATATAATACTTTCAACATTTTATTTTTTCTGGAGTACGTGTTCCAGGATTTTTTTTTTTTTTTTTTTTTTTTTACAATTTTTAATAGGAATATATTACATATGAATCCACACAAAAAAAGATTACACAAATTTGCTGTGGAAATATTGAGTAAGTAGAGCGTTATTAGTATGTTCATTAGTAAAGCTGATGTCATTCTTTTGATGTTTTCTTTTTTTTCCTGTTGCTATTGGGCAGACGCTGTAACCACAGTATTTTTTCTCTTTAATTTTTCATGTGTTGTCAAAGATTTTTAGTGTATCTACATTTGCTGCTTGTATTTGCATATCATAGCTATCATTCAAAGAAGTGCTTCTGAAGTGTTACCCACCTCTCTACTTTCTCCTCTGGACCAGCAATGGTGTGGTTTCCAGTACAATTCCTTCTTAACTGTCTTCTCTCCTATCTAGAAGTTGATTCCTAATGAAGTCTGTTCCAGAGGTGGTCTACTTCTTAATTTACTATCGCCCTATGGAGCCTGGATTTCTTTAACTGGTGTAGTCAGACTGGGCCTTGTCATGATGTCTCTTTCAGTTTACTATTGTAGAACATTCATTTCTCTAGCGGATGTTCAGAACAGCAGAACTGAAATCACTGCTCTGTAAGAAGGATGTTTCCCAACCTTAATCTTTACTGATCCAATGATAATTTATCTTTCAGCAACTGAATCCATACTTTCTTTCTAAGTAAAGTGCTGCTCTTGACTTGACTGCATTAATCATTACTGAAAATTTGAAACACCGTTTTCATATTTTTGGTCTGAGTTTTTCTGTGCACTCACTGATGACCAGAATGTACCTATTTTCTTTTTAAATACCATATTTTTGGGTGTAACATAAAATTTGTATCTCAAATAAGAAAGAGGAAAATTAATCATGTTAAACTTAGACTAAGTGGTCTAATTATTGCTAGCAAAACTGAACAAACAGAATTGGATACTTGAAATTAGTTCTTTTAGTATGAGATTCTGACTTGGTTATCAGTGATTGATGGGTTCATTTCTTTGCTATTATCTTAAACATTATTTCAATCTAATTGCTCTCTTTTAATAAATTTGAGAGTATGGATGATTCCTTTTTCCTAAAGATGTAAGAGTAATCTGTGACCTTCATCACTAAGTATACTTATGTGTAACATTAATTATCATTTAACAGCAGAGTGGCCCATCTAGGAGAGCTCGTTCTTCAACTGTCACAGGTGGTGAGGAACCAACGGTAATAATACTCTTTATCAAACACTATCTGTAAAGAAAATGTGGGTAGATTTAGGTCTTGTACCATGATTAACATTTTTTCACAGAGATGCAACGTGTTAAATGAAATACAGCCACTGAATCAATAGTTATTTTTGTTTGTTTGTTTCGGATTTTCTCAAATAATACCACAATTTCACTCTAATTCAATACTTTTCTAATATGAATAGATGCCACAGTGTTAACAAAGGAGTGCACTAAGAAAATACCAGAAATTTCTAAAAAATGGGAGAGACAATACCTGATTCTTTAAAAGCTGATGTTGAAATAATTGATTAGAGACGTCAAAACAATATATGTAGCTTTGTTTTTACCTTGCTTCATTTCCTTACTCTCCATTAGACTAATTCATTTTTATTCTTAAAGTTGATCTTAATTTGAGAATGGTGGAGGTACAGTGGCATATCATTGCAGCTCTTAATGGTCTTATTTACTGCCAGTTTTCATTTTCCAGGATTCATTCTTCAGTCCAAGCCTGAATTTTTATTTTCCTCATCCAATAAAATTCTTGAAATGTTTTTCTGAGAGAATTTTTCCACATAATAATAGGAAAGCAGATTCAGTTTATATTGGACTTTGCCAAAAAAAAAAACCAAAAACTATTCTTTTTTAACCTGATTAAATGTCTATCTGAAGCAAATTTGTTTCATAGAAATCATTTTATGGTGACTGTAATAACTGGCTTTCATAAACATTTGCATTCCTAGATGATTTGCTTCAGGGAAAGAAATGTAATTCAGACTTGGCATGGTTCCTGTTTGTATATAGTAATGTCAGACCTTAATTTGGGTGTTGATGTGTCATTCTGCAGTATTGTATGTATTTACTGTTTTTTGAATTACAGAATCAGAGGAGCATACTTTTATTTTGTTCCTGCAAACAGCAGATTTTTTTTAGTGTCCTTGCAGAATCTGCTTGACTAGCTCATCATTAGTTAAAATGTACACTATATTGAATTGTAATGTAAAGAGAGTCTTCTTTTGACAGATGATCTTGTGTTAATTAAAATATTAGTATTTTCTCCTAATAGCTAATTTCAAACTACACTGACGCCTAATTAATGTGACTATATCATATTTTTTAATGTCAATTTGTTGCAACTTACTAGTGGACATAACCAGCATGATTGTTCTTAATTAGTGTTATTTTGTGTGAGAGTTATTACCATCACGCCTGTGTTTCCCAGGTAGCCTTGTGTCCCAGATTTAAGGCATGGCCTCTGGTTTTTCTCGGAGGGTGATAAGGATAGGAAAGAGTCTGTTGGTTTGAATTGTCAAAGCAAACTCTGGGGCCTTTCCCCATGTATTTCTTAAACAATACCGCCATATATAATTTGATAGTGACTACTTCAGGTTTAAAATGAATTAAATATCTAATGTATAAAAACATAGAATAAAAATGAATGTTATCGAGCTATCCATCACAGTATTTTTTTATTATTATTGTTCTTAAAGTTTCCGATATTATAGATAGTCATGTCAGATAAGAGCAAGAGCAAAAACGTATCCTGAATTCTCAGGAGACTGATCTCAACGTTTCTTTAAATGTTCAGGGCAGTAGAACGGTAAGGGAGGAGTAACACTTTCTCAACATGTGTTGAATTTTTAGTTTAATTACAAGGACTAGAAATGTTTATGCCAAAAATACTTAGTTATTTTTCCATCAAAATAATGGTAATCAATGCAATTGTCACTTTATCAGGAAGACCCCTTTCTAAAACTACAAAGTCTAGCAGTTGTTTTCTAACCTACGTGGAGGTATTTGGTAATCTCGAAGGCTGATTATTCCCTTGGTTTTATTTAAAGATCATGTCAAAAAATTAAACATCTTCCATCTCTTAATAGCGTGCACGGACTCGTATTCCAACATCCTTTTTTTCCTTCAAGAGAGCTCAGTGTTTTTAAGACCTCTTCTGCAATGGTTGTTTGTTCTAACATGGGCTGTTTGCCTCCTCAGCTGCTTTACCTTTTGTAAAAAGGTTTTTTGCTTTACCTTTTTACACAACTTGTCTTACACCAACTGGTGCCTTTGGCCCCATTATCTGTGTTTTCTTTAAAACTATGTATTTATGGTGCAACTTTTTAATTATAGAAAGCACCATCTTTTCACTCTAAACTTTGGGCTCAATTTTAGGGTATATCATGAGTCTTCTGGACACCTAACCCTGAATGCAACATTTGTACCTAACAAAATGTTTGGACTTCAGTTTTTATAGGCATAGTAGTTTGCTGCAACCAAGTCAGGACAGCCCGTGATAGAGACAAGATCAGAACTTGAGAGATTTGACTAGACAGCATGGTCACTTCAATTCTTACTTATCCATACTAATATAGAGGAAAAATTCAACCTTTCTAAGGAGGAATCATTGAAATGCAAAGTTCCTTTTTGTCAATATGTATAATGTACAAATTTAAAAGTTTGAGGGCATGTAAGCTTAGCTGGCTTTAGAACAAGATACTTATACCTGTGCAAAAGTAAATCAAAAGATCTATTGTGAGAAAAAATGATTTGTGTCAAAGGGCATGAAGAAGAGCTTATATTAGATTAAATCTGAGATCATGTTTTTCTCTATGTTTTTTGTTTTTTAGAATGGTGTAAGTTAAAAAGTTGGTTTTAAAGAGCAGACATGATTTTTTTTTTGATTTTTTTTTTGTTATTGAGTAACAATATGATTATTTCTTGCTTGAACAGCCTTCAGTGGCCTATGTACATACTACACCAGGCTTACCTTCAGGCTGGGAGGAAAGAAAGGATGCAAAGGGCCGTACTTATTATGTCAATCACAACAATCGAACCACAACATGGACACGTCCCATTATGCAGGTATGAGGATCTGTTATATTGCTCAATTTAGGTAGCACACACGTAGCATGTATTGAGTATAATTTCAGCTGAAGCAGCTCTTCAGAACTTTGATTTTTTTAAAAAAAAATCTAAGCATTGTCATGACAACTCAGGATAATCATAAAAAAATTGCAATGCCTGCGACTTTTTTGGTTACTTTTCTCACCTTTATTAAGGTAGGTACAGATTAAGTCGATTGCTACAATGGAAGTAATGTACAGAGAGGTACATAGTACTAATACATAGAGGCAAATGCATTCTTAGGATTGAAATTGAAAGTTTGGTTGCTTGATTAATAATACTGTATATTGTTTGCCCTTCCAATGGATTTAAACTTAACTAATATACTTGCTCTTTAAAATAGTATACTTAGTATTTAATAATAATAATAGTAAATATTGATATCATATCTTAAATGTCCTAACTCTGGATGAACCATGATCCTGACAACTAACTAACTTGGTTTTCCATCTGAACTAGCTTGCTGAAGATGGTATGGTTGGGTCAGCAGCAAGCAGCAACAACCACTTAAGCGAACCTCAGATCAGACGGCCTCGCAGCCTTAGTTCACCCACAGTAACTTTATCTGCTCCACTTGAGGTGAGAAACAGACTTATCAACAAATATCACTTATGTGTGACTTCTCTCTCTGATGTCTTTATAACTTTTTATTTCCTTTTTAGTTACTAGCAGCCATTTTTCCCTATTGCGAATTCTATCGTAATATGTTGCTGTTTTCTTGCAGTTTTCCATCTGGATCTTTATATTATAAAATAGTATTACTTAACTTCTATTATTATTGAATGATACGAATGAATAGTCTGTCATATATATGATAATTTGAGTTGGTCAGTTAAAACTAATTGTGTGCATTTCTGAAACATGGGCTGCTATGACTCCTCTCAAGTGCTACAGTTGTATAAGATCAGAAATACTTTTTTGAGTCAACATTTATTTTGATGGTGTTAACTTTGAAAATAATACATGCAATTGAGTTTGGATAATTTTGTAATTAAGATACTGATTGAATTTCATATTCCTTTTCTTTCAAAAGGGTATTCAATGTATGTGTCTTTACAAATAATTTAGAATACTGTTACATGTTGTTGTTCATTGCTACATATCAGACGTGTAACTTATGTGGCTTCCTAAGCAATGAAAGATGATGTATTTTTTACTTCTGAAAGTACGGTTAAACCTCACAAATCTATTAAACATGGCTGTGTTGAGGAGAGCAAGTTCTTACAAATTTCTTCTTTGGACTGAAAGTGTGGCACCTTACTTGTCCTTTCTCACCATCTCTTTCCTAATTCTGTCCCTTTCTGTCCTGGTCAAAATGTTGAAAATCTGTAATTTCAAATTGGTATAAGGAGACTAAACCTCCATTTATTTTAGGAATGTGCTTTAAGGTCATGTTTAAAATGTTTTGTCTGAAATTTTTAATTGAGAGATCCATTAAAAAGTGGATAATGTCACCTTAAATTTAGGATACTTTCCTGTTTAAAAATGAGATACATTGCACCAGGAAACACAAAGCAATGTTTGCATTTTTTTCTCTGTAAAATGAAATATTGACATGTACAGGACAGCTTCATTAAAAGATATGATCAAATGTAAATACTGTGGACGCTATCATTGCAAAGAGAAGTGATAAAACACTGTGTCCTTTAAAACAAAAAGCTTAGTAAGTTAGAAGTAGGTAATTAAGAGGAATTTAGCTAAGTTCTAGGAAATCAATCCCAGCACTTAATTCTAGAATGAATTACATCTGGAATGGAAAAAAAAAAAAAAAAGTGCTGTGAAACCACGTTTTATTCAGTTTCCTGTATTAAGTGACATTTTGCAAATCTTTGTATCTTTCATTTTCTTCAGGGTATGAAGGACTCCCCTGTGCGCAGAGCAGTGAAGGACACCCTTTCCAATCCACAGTCTCCACAGCCCTCACCCTACAACTCTCCTAAACCACAACACAAAGTTGCACAAAGCTTCCTTCCTCCTGGCTGGGAGATGCGAATAGCGCCCAATGGCAGGCCCTTCTTCATTGATCATAATACTAAAACTACTACATGGGTAAGGGGAATTCTAGGTAGTGAATTTTAAATCATTTGCCATCTTTGAAATGTTTTCATCTTGACCAGTCTGTTTTTCTTCATCTGGCATTTGTCTTGTCTTTAAGGTTCAAGTTCCATGGGATTTGTTAGCCTAACATTTCATAAAACTGATGTAGGGATCTGACTTGAATCCTCCATGCAATGATGTACAGTAGCAATAGTTTTAAGTATCTAATTTCATGTCATGCCTGTAGTGGTGCTCATTTCAGAGAAAGGAAACTTACTTGTACATATCTACTGAAAACAGATTTTGGTAGATGTACGTATTATGTACAATGCAATAGTGTTTTGCAGTTTGTATTTTACCTTTTTATACTTGGTAAACTATTGCGTATCAGTCTTTCATGATCTATTTTACTTGCCCCCTTTTACGTCATTCATTCATTCATGTCGTATCTGCGCATTAATAAAAATGTAAGAAGCTCATTTGCATCATTTTCCAGCCTTTTTGTGATAGGTTTATTTCTCATTAAGTTTTAAGAGCTAAAAATGTGCATATGAATCTAAATACCACTTAGGGGAATGCATGTGTCGTAAGAAGAGGGCTTTAATTTTTAACCATATCTCTGCAAATAACACACCTAATGGAGTTAAGGACTTGCCCTAATTATTTCTTAATATTTAAAAAATTCATTGCATTTTTTGAATCTTAATAAAGTATGTGACACATGCAAATACTAAATGTGTTGTCACTTTTATCTGTCACAACTTGATCTGTTGGATTTACAGTTCCATATATCTGTTACAGGAAGATCCACGACTGAAATTTCCAGTGCATTTGAGATCAAAAGCTTCTTTGAACCCTAATGATTTGGGCCCCCTTCCTGTAAGTGACAATGTGTATGTATTTGAGTATATACCTGCTATCTTGTAAGAACTGATCTATTATTGTAGTCATATATTGTATATAGACACATATGTTGATCTCATTGCTTTTATGGACTTATTAAAGCAATGTTTACATATAGCACCAAAAACTTTGTTGTTATCTGTGAATCAGGCAGGCTTTTTGAAGCCAGCCCACAGTATTCTGAAGTGATTGAACATTTATTTGCTTATCTGAAGCTTGGAGCTTTGAAGAAACTTACCTTGGTTTTACCTTCATCTGTGCAATTTTAGGTAATGAACAGTTGCTTTAGAAAAAAAGAAGCAGATAGTTCAAATTGAACTTTGTTGTTGTACCAGTGTATACTGGCATTCAGAAATCTAAATAAATTTTGGTTTTGAATGAAACTCCCATATTCTGTAGGGAAAATCATGGTACTAACCTCAAAAGTTTTGTCCTATTTGTGACTGATATGTAATAATGATTTACATGCATGTCAAATACAGTTTTCCTTTGTTTTTAAATAGCTGTGTTCTTAATGTCAGAGGGTAATGCATGAAATCTGAAACTTTTTAGAAAGTGCAGATTTTTACAGTATAGTGGTGGTTCATCACATTGCCTTATATATGTTAAATATGCTTTTGAGAAATGATCATTGGAATTTTATTTACAACTCAGCTACTAGTGGTCACCAGCAGTCTCAGCATGTATTATGGACTTTGACTGCAGACAGCTGTGCCATTAGAAAAGGTGGCTGTCCCACTGTATAGGACGCAGCAGGTTATATTATCTTAAATTGAATAATGAGTTTTTGATCCTACTGATTTTCATTGAAATGGGTTGCCATTTACTTAGAAGAACTGCTCTGTCAGCAGACCAGAATGAGTGCTCCTTTTGGGCAACTGGTAACAAATTCTGCCTTTCATCTGGGGGCAATAGCCTGTTACCACCTATGATCAGACATCCTCCTCTTAAACATCCTCAAATCTCCCTGCCCTGGTCTTGATTGGCAAAAGGTTTTGCCTTGTATTTAAATCAAGCTAGGCAACTTTTCAGGCCCAGTATCTCAAAATACTGATTACATCAAAAGCTATGTTCAGTTGAATATGTTTATCATGTTGAATGTTCTGATTACAACACAGAAGTAATGTGATTTTTGTTGAAGAAAACAGCTGTGGAAGTAGCTGTTCCTTTGTAATTTTTCAGATACATTGAGCATGCATTAATGTCCAAGGACATGTTGCTTAGATAAGGAGGCGCTCAACAGGAGAAACTTAGCCTGTTAATTGCAAGAGGTAAAATGTGCTATGAAGTCAGGGTAGCCTGACATACATCAATGGAAAGGTATAATTAGTCACAGATTTAAACTCAACTAAACAAGCCATTTCTGACATAGGTAAAAATCACAGAATCATTGAATGCTTTGAGCTGGAAGGGACTTGAAAGACCACCCACTTCCAACCCCCCTGCCATGAGCAGGGATGCCTCCCACCAGACCAGGTTTCTCAAAGCCCCATCCAACCTGGCCTTGAACAACTCCAGGGATGGAGCATCCACAGCTCCTCTGGGCAACCTGTTCCAGTGCCTCACCAACCTCAAAATTCTTATCCCACTCTATTAGGATTTATATAATTACAGTACATAACCCACAGGTGTTTCAGAAGTAGAAGCAGAAATTCTCAAATCTAACAGATTATGGATAATCTATTCTCTGTGATCATTTCCTCATAGTAGAAAACAGGTGTAAACCCTGATGCAAGAAGTTTCCACTTCAAAGCTTTAAAAAGTATTTACTATATTAGATGCAGTCACCTGGGTAAACAGCCAGTTCTTTGAACCTTGCTAGGTTTTTGTCCTTGGCATAATGCATCTGGTTTTGTGCGTTCTACTTGACAAGCACCTTTCAGACAATTTAAGCAGGCGTGGATAATGTATTGCTTTGTGCTGTTTGTGAGTGGTATTATTTCATGTATTTTCTCTCTCTCTCTTTTTTTTTTTTTTTTATTCCCAATTCCAGCCTGGCTGGGAGGAAAGAATACATTTGGATGGAAGAACGTTTTATATAGATCATAGTAAGTAAGCACTTGGGTACTACAGCAATTAGACAAAGGGAGGTAATAAATATTGAAGTGAAAGCTTTATAATTTTACTCTTCATTTAGGAAGCCAGGTGTTGATATGTGGAGACATTGATACCAGAGACTTAGTGCCCTCATACGGTACTGTATATTCACTGAAAGCTTGCTTTTAATTGGTTCATCAAGCTTTGTCCCTCTCTGACTTGTGAAGCATTAACATTTCTTCTTTGTGGTTTCTTTTGTTCTTGTTGATATTCTGGATTCTTTGTTGTTGTTGTTGATGATCCCATGGCTTATTTGCACTTTAATAAATTAAAATACACACTAGGAATAGAAAATAAGATGAGAAAAGATCATATAGCCACAACTCCATACATAGGCAGTGGAGAAATTAGCACTGATAATACTCTTTCCTCTCCCTTGAGAACGTCTTGTGGCAGTGCTGATTCTGATCTTATTTCCTATTTATAGCATGTTATATTGCACCCAGCCCATTAATATCTATTCAGTTCTGTTAGTGAAGTTCTAGTGTAAGTGATGTTTCATTGTAGATTTGTCTTATTACAGCATCTCAGAACTACTGTGTTAGTTTTTGTCGTTGTTTGAAAATAAAGCAGCCCAGAAAGGGTTTTATTCCCCCTCCCCCTTTTTTTAAAGACTTAAGCTGGACTTTCTAATGAGGTATTACTACAGACTGTATAAGCTTCACAGAAATAGATAATTCACAAAACAGTTGGAAGGGGGTATATTCGCTATACAAAACTTAGAGAATTAAAATCTTAATACTGCTGAATATGCATTGTAGTTTGTTTTTCTTTCAGTATCAGTAACATTAAATCCTATGCAAATCTGTAGTTGTATTTATATAGTACGTTATTAAATCCCTATCTCTAAATCACTGTCTCTAATACCTATTTCAAAATTGCATACATACTTGTAAATAAAAAAACAGAAATAGTACACTCATCAACAACAGGATTAGCCTTTTTCAAACATTATTATAGAATTATTCTTTATATCTTCTGTTACTGTTTCTACCAAGAGATATTTGGAAACTTAAATCTGGCAAATTATGGTAAACTGCTGCCACTGAAGAGTCACAGAATAAAACTGTTATTTTAAAAATATCTGTTTAATTGTTGAATCTTCCTAGCTTTGAAAAGGTTTAGTTTTTCTGTCTCTAAAAGTAAATGGGGAGTTGAAAAAATATATTCCCCAAACTAGTTTGATTTTAAGATAAAAATACATTTATTTGCATTTGAAATCTCTCTCTATTCCCTCTGTTGATTTAATTTTTCTTTTACCCTTTTAGATAGCAAGCTTTATAGAAGTTTGTTGGCTTTTTTTTTTTTTTTTCTGATGATGCTACTTGCTTCAAGCAAAAATCCTTTTTGTCTCATTGTGGTACCATACTACTACAATTGCCAGGGGACTCTAGAAGCAGAGGTGATGCCAGTGATTATTACACTGGACACGTTGCAGCTCCATTGTGATAACATTGTGCTCAGTATTGAGTAAATGACTGCAATCAGCATTTGGTGTTCAGTCATTTGGCTTGAGCAATCTCAATAGTAGCATTTGTTTCCACAGTTTTGGTAAGGAAGTACAATGACATTTGACCATAATGATAGGTTTATGACAGAGCCTGCTTTTTGTGAGAACTTGAGAACATATGCTGAAATCAGCCATGTGGATGATAACTGTGCTTCCTCTAAACGTGCAAGTCTCAGTAGTCCATTACTGTGACAAACTGGCCATCATTTTAGTCATTCTTAGCTGAAGTGATTAGTTAAGATGCAACAAGTGTACTCAATTTCACTGTTAGAATACAATAAGAATGTTGAAAATATTATCTGATTCAGCTACTATTAATGTCTTGGTTCTCCAGATATATTTTGTAATTCTTACGCATAATTATTCAATACTTTTGTCCTACGGATAAAATAATTTAGGTAGTACTTGTAACATACTGATGTGAAAACACGATACTTTTCAGATTTTAAGTGTAAACAGTCCTAATTTGTCCAGTAGTAAATTCCTTTATATTGTATATTTTTCTTTATACATATATATATGGTCTCTAGTTCTCTGTGTGTGGCCTTAGCCAGCTGAGTCAACATTATTTGCGATCCATAAACAAAGTAATATTCTCTATTCACATAGCATGTTTAAACTTCTGCAGCCTTATAGGAAATTATGATCTACCTGTTAGAAGGTCTCCTGAAGAAAAACACAAAGGCTTTCTAACCATATTCAGAATAGTTACCAGTGGTTCACTGACAGAGGAATGGATATTTTAAATGGATTCCCCTCAAATCTGTCTTGGATCCACCATCTTTCAATATATTGAACAGTAAATTAGAGGGAATGTACGCATTAGATCAGCAGAGCACATGAAGGAGAGGTGTGAGAGAAGCTCACTGGAGCAGGATTAGAAATCAGAATGATTCTGATGAGTTGCAGGTGCAGTGTGAAGACATTGTTTTATAACAACTGCAAATTGCTACTCAGAATGGGAATAATTAGCAGAATTTTTGTTGAAAAGGACATGAAAAACATCAGCTGAACAAGAGGTAGTTCATCCTGTGATGTATCAACAGGAATACCTTAAACAATCCTCCTAATCTCATCAGCACTGGTGAGGTCTCAGCTATAAAAATATTGTCGTAGTACAGGGTCCCAAACCAAGAGAATAGAAAACCATTTCAAAAGGGACCAGAGGAATAGAGGGAATCCTCAAAAGCCCTAAGGGCTGATTTACGAGGGAAGAGAGAGAGTTTTGAATTTGTGTGAAGACTCGAGAGATGGTAGATTTTCAAAAATGTGCTGCAAAAGGAATGGATTTAATATTCACATCCACTTTGGATAAGACAGGGAAACTCAAGCTACAATTCCAGGTAGAGCGGTTCAGGTTCAGGTTAGGCTCTTACGGTAAGGGCATTAAGCCCTGAAATAGTGTTTATGATATGAAGTCTCTATTACTGTAATATTCTGAAAAACAACTTAGACAAAGATTTATCAGTAACAGCATATACTCTTAAACGTATGCTATGGTGGTAAGAGAGAACTGACAAACTCTCTAAGTCATTTACAGTTCTGTCTGATTTCATAGAAAATTACCACCATAATTTGCGGCTGTCAGTTTCAAGTAGGTATAAGAAATGAACTTGTAAACATTGTAGAATGCAATTTGACTGAAAAGGTTGAAATGAGATGACAAGGGCCAGCTCAGGAGTCATGCTTTTAGGGCAGGCTGTGGTCTGTGAAGTACGTGGAGCTATGAGTCTAACAAATTTCCTCTATAACTGCCATGAGCACTAAATAGACTTAATGTGGAAAGGAAAATAAAAGAGTAATTTAACATTAAATTAACTGATAGATCAAAATTTCTTGAAATGTGCTTGTGATCTTTTTGAATTTTCTTTAGTAACATTTAATGGATGTCAGCTTTCAAAATCTAGTCCATGCTAAAATTAATTTGAGATGCTCAAAACAGATGTTTGTTTGTTTTTTTTTCCAACTGTAGAAACATGGAAAACTCCTATGTTTTAAAATAAGTGGGATTGGTTCTTTGCTTTTACCCATAGTGTCCTCAAAAACAACTTTCTTGAAATTTAGTGGTCTCATTCCCAAACCTAGCAATTACAAAACTTAAAATCTTGACTACCCTTTTAATATGCAGTTCATAAATCAAAGCAGTGCACGTAACTAACAGGTGTATTACTATTACCCTTCCAGTGTAGGAAATAGATTATTTGAACCTTGCCATTGGAGATGGCATTTAGTTTGGTTTTTGGAGCATTGTCTTACTGTTGCAACATCATCATTTTGTTGTGATTCTGTTGTGTTCAGAATCTTGTGAGAAACAGTTGTCTGGAGGCAGGGAGAGTTTACCATAGTCCTGTATAACCTCACTGTATGACCATATAATGCTGCTGGTGCTCTTAAAAGCTGTAGATGAAAAGAACTGAATTCTGCCTTACTGCCAAAATCTACCTTGTCAAAACTGAACGATTTCTTATACCATAACTGTATAATTTTTCCTCCCTTTACCGATCCTATAACCTTTTCATTAAAATCAGCGTCTAGGACTTTTGTTTCCCCAAAGAGATGTTATACCTTCCCCTCCAAATTTAAATTCAGACTGTTTTAAAATGATTAAACCTTGCAGAATTTGAAATAAGTAAACCTAGTCTGTCATTTGACAGTTTGTGGGTTCCTTTACCTTTCAGGCATGAAATCTGTGTATTCCTAATATGTGTTGAATCCAAGACCATGTTTGAATAGAACATGTTTACTACTACGGGTGTTGAAATAAAACCAGTGTAATTACACTGGATTGTGTTGTAGTTTTGCATTTTTGTATGAGTGTTTTAACTAAACAGTGTGATGAGGTTTTGATGGAGATGCGTGAATGCAGTCTTTTCTAACCCTGAAATCCTAAGTTGTGGAAATGGTAGGGAAAACATTTGTAGGGAAAAACAAAACAAAACACACCATAGATTTACAGTGTGATAATTGAGAAGTAATGATATAATTTCTTTTGTTATTTACAGATAACAAAATTACCCAGTGGGAAGACCCCAGACTGCAGAACCCAGCGATTACGGGTCCAGTAAGTACTGCTATGGTTCTTTTTGCATTCTAATCTCTTTTTCTCTGTGTTAAAAAATGTTTTTGTTTTTTCTGCTCCTAAAATCAGAAAAAAAAATGAGGGTAAGTATTTGATTTTAAAAAATGGCTAAACATTTTGATACCTTTTAACTGAACTTACACACTGAGAAATGGGAAGATTTGGGGTTCTGTATTTCATGCATACTGTTGTTTTTTTTTACGTGAACCTATGCCATTACATATCTAGATAGTATTCAGATTTGGTTTTCATTTGTTTAAATAATATTGGAATATCAATTTGTTAAATACCTGGAATAATCTGTGCTTATGATTCTCTCTCTGATAGGCAGTTCCATATTCTAGGGAGTTCAAACAGAAATATGACTATTTCCGGAAGAAGTTAAAGAAACCCGTGAGTATAGTAGCCATGCTGCTTTGTGTTTAATCCAATTATGTTATGTCTGGGCAGAAAAAAATAAATATCCCAAGGGTAGATACAGAATGCTGTTTCATGCTATAACAAATTTGCTAGTTTTTCTTGATTGTCTTGCTCCTTAAAAGAGTCAAGTAGAAACCAGGAAAATGAAAAGTTTGAATTTGATCAATGGATTTCTCAACAACAGCACTTACAAATCTTTAAGATTTGCAGTTTCTAATATGAATGGAAAGTCAAAGTGATGAGATAACAAGAAAATAGCAGTGATTTACTATTTTCCATTCCAACTGAGTCTATTTTGTATGTTAGTTTAAAAGACTTTAGGTTGAAAATAGGCTTGAGGATTGGTATTTCCCTTTGTCTTCAACAGTGGATTTGGAAAGACAGAGCTGGAACAAACTGGCAGAGCAGAGCCCACAGTATTACTGCATCTGGCACAAGCTTCTCACAATCTTGTTCTGTAAAAATAACTTCTTTAACTTAAGAGAATGCAAGGTATTAGCATGCATGTGGTATTGACTTGTAATTGACAGCAAACAGCCTTGGCAGCATCAACTCTAATATGAAGAGGGACTTACCAATGTCTTTATGGGTTTGTTGATAGTTCCTTGAATTTGCATCTTGAGCTTGACTTGTGACTGGATACAATAAGCATTTTAATTGTCAGGAAAAAGCAAACCTCCTGAAACGCTTGTTTCAAGTCAATTTTATCAGGAAAACTGTACCTGACTGTAGGGGTCACGTTTATCTGTTCATCTTCTGCTTCTTTCTTCAAATACTTTACTTGGTTCTCTTCTGTCTTTTCTGAATTCGTCTCCCTGGGCTTTCATAATGGGTGTTGGTGTTCTCTTTTTTCAGACAGAAATTCTTAAATATTTTGGCAGTCCTGTTCTGTTTATATCTTGGCAATTCAATACTGGTTTATGTGTAGTACTGTTGGTGTTCTTAACGGTGAAACAGTTCTGGCCTTTACAGGTATCTGAGTGAAAGGGTTGCATAAGGCTTGCGTGTTTTTTAACATTTTAAGCTAAAACTACCTTTAAATAGAGCATAGTAACATCAACAATTCTTACTGTTGTTGTTGTTGTTGCTTTTCTTGTTGTTTTCATTATTTTATCAAATATCATAGAAATCTCTGAACCCCACTATTGGAACTTACCCAGTTCACCATAATGTATCAACCTGTGGACTTAGCATTGGAAACCAAGAATAAAGGAAACTTGGTACAGTCAGATGTCTAAACTGTCCTTTAGTTTTAAGCTTAAAGTCAGTAATTTCCCTGAGACTAACTGATCTCCTTTCACACAGGCCGATATACCAAATAGATTTGAGATGAAGCTACACAGAAATAATATTTTTGAGGAGTCCTACAGAAGAATAATGTCTGTGAAGAGACCTGATGTACTAAAAGCCAGGCTCTGGATTGAATTTGAGTCAGAAAAAGGACTTGACTATGGAGGTGTGGCCAGAGAGTGGTTTTTTCTCTTGTCCAAGGAGATGTTCAACCCTTATTATGGTCTTTTTGAATACTCAGCAACGTAAGTATCCATTATAATATTCTCATTTGTAAGCAATATACATTAGATTTTAGGTAAAATGGAAAGTTACATTGGAGAGTACTTAGATCATCCTTCATGATACATGAATTTGTGCTCCTATCAGTCAAATCTCTCTGTTCTGCATTATCATTTATCATTACTCTTTTCCAAGAAACTTTAAATTTGCTGTTGAAATCTCATAAAACAATCTCATTGCTAAAACAGTAACTGATGTTGCCCTGCTTGCAACAATAGTAGATTCCATTTTTGAGGCTAGCAATAGTAAGAGGAGTGATGTCAGCCAAGACTTTATGTCCTCCCCATGTATTGTAAAGCACCTGCCTTCCAGAATTAGTGTTCTTTGTAATTAGCTCATAAAACAACTTCTCATTTACATTTCAGTAGTTATACAGCACTGGCCTTGCATGAATTTAAATGTATTTTTGTCCAATTTTAAACCCCCTGAGTATTGCATTAGTAAATGAGAGAGCAAGTCTCTTGCTGAAATTACATCTGTTTTGGTCTGCTTATGTAATTCCACATTGTGCACTTAGCCACAGTAAGGACAGATTACTTAATTGCAAGCACCAGTTTTTATGTTTTCAATATCAAACTCGCTCCTTTCTTTAATGAGCATTGAATAAATTGTAAAGTAGATGAACAAAGGCTGTATAATGAAGGTTTTCTTGCGTTTGTTTCTCAGAAAAGACACGTTTTGTTTTTGGAGGAAAGCATAGCTTACAAAATATCAACTAGTTCAGAATGCCTGTGTGTTAGTGGAATTCACTGGATAAACATTTATTTTGAAATATTATTACCACTTACGTGATAAATGTCACTGCAATTACTTTAAAAACAACATTATTTTCATTTGAGGTTCAATTTGATGGAAAGGTGTATTTTAAATTGTAAGCATTCACACTAGAGTGAGGCTTCCTATCAACAGTAAAGATAAATAAAAATTTACTAGAGACAGAGTGGGAAGATCAGAAGGGAGAAAAAATGTGTTCATGTGTTGAAATAAAAATAGTTTAATAGGATAGAAAAGGAAGGGAAGATCAAATTAATACTAAGCTTTATAGATATATATGTACAAAGCAAGCAGTGCACAATGCAGTTGCTCACCACCCACTGACTGATGTCCCCCCAGCCAACTGCCCCAGTTTTATTGTCCCGCAGGACACCACAGGGGATGGTGCGGAATATCCCTCTGGCCAGTCTGGGTCAGCTGGCCTGGCTGGCCTGGCTCTGTCCCCTCCCAGTTTCTCCCAGCCCCCTTGCTGTCAGGGCAGTATAAGAGACTGAAAAGTCCTCGACCTAGCGCAAGAAGTGCTCCGCAACGACTAAACCGTCAGCGTGTTATCAGTACTATTCTCATCCTAAATCCGAAACGCAGCACCATGCCAGCTACTAGGAGAAAAATGAACTCTGTCCCAGCCAAAACCAGGACACTGACAGTGTTAAGACTTGTGAAAGAAAATGTGCATCACCAAGACATTAGTGTAAAAGTAGTAATTATTAATTTGCATGATGTTCTTAATCTGTGAAGAAAGATGCATGTTTTTACGTAGATGTTTTTCTCATTTCTTAAAATAATTTTAGTTATAATTCATAGTTATTAGTTACAATTTATAGTTACAGTATGTACAGTATTGATAAATTTTAAATTGTGTGTCAATCCACACGCTTTAGAAACTGAGGTGATACGTCATGGAAGTCCAGGCTACATTTGCACATTCCTGGGTTCACCTTCCCCCTTTTATTTTACCCAAGGTCATCCTTCAGTGAGATTCAGTGACCCTCTGTAATATGGGAGATGTTCATTAAAAAATGAGGTTTTTTTGTTTGCTTGCTTAGGTTTTTGATTTTGTTGGTTTTGATTTTGTACTGAAGGGAAGCATACAGTGATGTGTACAGCCAAGGATAAAGCTGTTTGCCTTTGGTAGCTTACACTTAGCACAGGTGGAACCCTGTTACCCCATGGGAGTATTAGTAACCTTTGTCAAATGGTCGTTAAGGTCATTAAGGCATTACATAGGACGGACAGGAAATGGCCCTAAGTACTAACATCTGAATATCTGTTTATTTAAATATATGGTTCTTGAGATATTTTTTTCTTTCCCCAAAATAGGGACAACTATACACTTCAGATTAATCCTAATTCAGGTCTTTGTAATGAAGATCATCTTTCGTATTTTACATTTATTGGACGGGTTGCTGGTCTGGCAGTATATCATGGGAAGCTATTAGATGGTGAGTTACTATACTGTATGGCTAAGCTATTCTTACTGATTATTTTTTTTTAAATGAAATAAATCACTTCAATAATTCATATGCTTTAGAATGTAGCATATCTTGAAACAAAGTCTAAGAGAAAGTAATGGAACTGGAAGCTTTGGCAATTGCATTCCTGTTTTGAATGGTGTTTTTGGTAAAATGATAGTGTCTTGCTCAACAAATATGGTTCATATAAAGTTTTTCTCTTTTCTCCGCTCTTGTTAGCCCTAGAGAATCTCCATTTCCAAATAATCTCTATCCTGACGGAAAATCACTAAATTTGTATCTGCCACTTAAATGTAAACCAGCTGAAGCCAAAGCAGTTGCTTGTCAATTGCAGCATGCATTTTTCTATAAAATTATTTCTCATTGATTGAACAAGTAAATAAAACAATTGATTAAACGAGTAAATAAAATTTTTGCTCAACTTTGGAATCCCAGAATAACCAAGCAAGCAACCATTATAAACTGCCTATATTTTATTTAGAGACAATGCAGCACAACAACAGACAGAGGAAGCTCATATTCCTGTTTTTCTAGCATCTCCTTTGAGAGAAGAATGGCAATTTTAAGTGGATTAGAGTACCTTGAGCTCAGTTCTCCATCTTTAGTGTCTCTCTACCATGTAACTAACATTGGCATAATTCTTGTAATTGAAAAATTGGGCTTGCCAAGTCTAAATAAAAAATGAGCCTGCTGTGTTAACTTAAGCAGTTACAGCACTGTTCCTTGCAGGATATTTCTTTCCCACAGGCGCACTAAGAAATAGCATGATGTTTCATCCTTTAGCCGTCATATCTTTATGTAAGGTGAAAATGCAGAACAGCAGAGGTAACTCTTTTCCCTCTGTTTTAGGCTTCTTCATCAGACCTTTTTACAAGATGATGTTGGGGAAACCAATAACTCTAAAAGACATGGAGTCAGTGGTAAGATAACATTTGAAACTTCTCAGCATTAGTAATTATTTGAGTTTTTTTCATCTGGGAAACTTTATAAGAGCTAATAATTCCAGTAAAGTGCATGATGGAAAACACGAGGTTATGATTTTAAGAACTTGAGAATGGTATGTATTTATTTGTTTAATAAAACAAATTTTCCCTGCCACAACAGCAGTTTCAGGACCAGTGTACTTAGAGCAGTTAGGTTTGAGAGAGAAGAGGCGTGAATAGGCCAATAAGAGATGAAATACAGAATGATGCGCAGTTGGGTTTTCGCATTTTCCACTGAGTCAGCTGTCTCCCTGTTGTGAGAAACACTAGCAATAGGCCCTGCTTTTCCCTTCTTCATTTCCCCTCTTCTTTTTTACCTTCTTTTCATACTGTGGAGCAGGATGAGGTGGACACGGACATAGTTCTGACCTGGTAGCATGGGAAGTTGTCCGCAGTAGAGGAAGAAGGGGTTGCCAAATGATCAACGGTTTTCCCAAAAAGAGACAATGAATGCAGCACAACTTATGCCCTGGTATAGGCTTTAGTTTTGTTCTCTGCACTTCATCTACTTCCACTCCTTCAACATGAACTACAATCAAGTACTTTTGTGTTCATTGCTCCCTGGGAGAAAAAATAACTGCTTTATGAGTTAGTAATCTCTAACTTTGCATTTTAGAATGAAGGAGCACAGGAAGCAGGATCACGCAGATGCCCAATCTAGACATGTGCACTGCACCAGTACTGAAATACAGTACACTTCAGATGTATACAATAGCTAAATGTAAAAGGTTTCCTTGAAGTTAGTAGGATGATACTCTTCATGTCTTAATGTTTTCTACATAATAAAGATACAACCTGTTTAGGAAATTAGAGGGGATTTTTTATTCAGCAAATTTCAAGAGCTTTCAATAACAATATAATCAGTACTTCTATAATATATTGTTGATGTAATGAAGCGGTACAGAAATAGTGTTGAGAAGAACAGTTCTATCTAGAAGACATTCTCTAATCAATTTGTACAGTCAATCTATTGTATAATAACAAAGTTACAAGTCAATTAAGGAGAGTTACAAAAATCTAAAAATATAGCATCTAAAAAATGCAAATGAATAAGGTAATTCATCTTACCCTGCTTTACAGTAGCTATACAAATAAAAAGGTTCCCATCCTTCGAACCCCTTCAGAGTTCTTATTTTAGATGTTTTTATTTGTTTATTTTAAAATTAAATTGCATGTTTAATGTTTACATATTCCAACGTCGCTTAATTTCAATCTCCTGTAGGATAGTGAATACTACAACTCTTTGAAGTGGATCCTGGAAAATGACCCTACAGAGCTGGATCTCATGTTTTGCATAGATGAGGAAAACTTTGGACAGGTAAGTAAAGGTTAACCCAAAAGTCTGTACATCCACCCTACTGGTTATTGCCGAAAGGCAGCATCACGTGCTTATGGACCTGATGGGGACTGCTGAATGTTAACGTCATTATAGGCTTTGAACATTAATCTCCCTTCCTCTGCTGCTGAGTTTTGTTTTTTTGGCTGTGGTTGCTGTAAGTACTCAGGTGGCACTTGGAGGGGTAGGGGACAAGCGATGGCAGAGCCCATCTGTGGTGAGCTGAGGCCACACGTAACCTCAGAGAGGTCTTGGTGACAGACTGGCTGCGTCTGCGGTTCCTGTGAGCTTGGGGCCTATCCGTGGATGTGGGAAAAAATTAAGTGCAAGTTGTCTTTACCCATGACTAACACAAGCTGTCTCCTCTTCCCCACCTCTGCTGGGCCTGAAGAGGATGAGCAGCCACCAGCCAGCTGCCTGTGGTGCTCCAGAGGTCAGGATATTTTCCCTGCAAGAGCTGTGGCTTGGCCACACTCCCCTGGTGGCTCCCGCAGGCACAGGAAGCCAGTTTGGCTCACCCTCATAAATGCTTGGAGGTTGGGGCACCTAACTGTTCTTCACCCTTCAGCAGTTACACCTTTAAGCTTTTTTGCAGCTTTCTTGTAGAGCTGTGAGAGCTGGAAAGTGTCTTTTGTAAAGTAAAATGAAAAGAAGGTGTGTGAGGAGCAGCTGAGAGAACTGGGGATGTTTAATCTGGAGAAAAGGAGGCTGAGGAGCTTTGTAGCAAGGACGGTGCCAGTCTTTTCTCAGGTGACAAGTGATAGGACATGATGCAAGGGCCTTAAGTTGCTCCAGGGGAGGTTTAGATTTGATATCAGGAAGAATTTCTTCACAGAAAGGGTGGTGAGGCACTGGAACAGGCTGCCCAGGGAAGTGGTGGTCACCACCCTGGTTGTTGTTTAAGAGATTTGTGGTGCAGTGCTTAGGGACATGTTTTAGCAGTGGTAGGTAATGGTTGGACTTGATGATCTTACAGGTCTTTTCCAGGCTGAATGATTCTATGATTTTTCATGAGCTATCAAAGGCTGGAGATGCTAAAGAAAGAAATTAATTCTTGTCAAGAGCAATACAATGTCTTTCTGAAAAGCAGTAGAAGCTAGCTGAGAAGCAGACTGAAATACTTATAAGGAATAATAAAGGTGTTACAGAATCCTTATTAGAAAATTGTCTCAGCTTAGGACTCTTTGGGGCCTATAGGTAAAGATGTTCTCAAAAGACAAGTAGAATGATAATCAGTGAAGCGCATGATGAGTGACACATAATTAAAAAAAAAAACAAAGTTATGTGTTTATGCTTTTGGGGAGACTTTACAAACTGCTTTTATAAATAGCTGCAGGTTGAGGCTCACTGATTTGTTTCTTAGTTTACCTTATTATATCTCTCTGCATGTTTCTATCTATCAGGGGTTACA
The DNA here is from genome assembly GCF_011077185.1 of Oxyura jamaicensis. Lineage (NCBI taxonomy): Eukaryota > Metazoa > Chordata > Aves > Anseriformes > Anatidae > Oxyura > Oxyura jamaicensis. Next base: position 297,941 of record NC_048926.1, on the reverse strand, counting down.
GATTAAGTAATGGCATTTATGATTTCTTTTGTCTTGAATATAACATTTTTCCATGTTTGCATAGCACTTGTGGGGTTGCTGGGGAGGTTCCCAGCAATAGCCAAAATATTTGACTTTCCTTCTCTCCTTTCCTTTAATGAAAAATGCTCCCAAGCGCCCATTCTTTTTAAAAAATGTAATCTTGTGCCTACAATGTATGTAAACACCAGGATCTGTATTCAGAAATACCCTTCCCCATAGCTGCACTATCGAGCACATGGTTGGGTAGCTCTTTTGTGTAAGCATTAACTGGTGAAGAAGTTACCAACTTCTGGCTTTCATGGTACCTAAGTCTGCATTAATTCTGTTGAATTCCTGCTGATAAATTACTTTCACCAAAAATTGAATGTGTTATTTGGTCTCGTAGTTTCTTGTGAACTGTAATGAACTTGTTTGTTTCCATCTTATGCTCATACGATGGTTGTGCTCACCATCCTCAGCAAATCTGTGTTTAAACATTTCTGTAATCCATTTTTCTACTTTACTTTTTTGTCCTTTTTACAGAAGAGTTTATCTCTGGCTTTTAAGTAGTATTTTTTTCAAGCATTTTGAAGAATTAGAAGGCATTTTTCTATCCTTATGAAAATGGAGTATGTGTTTTCTTTACCCAAATGAACCTGCTGTTCAGGACTAGAATTTTGAAAATAATTCATTCTTAAGAGTGACCATAGAATAATTTGTTCATAATGATGCCATCTTTAGATGTGGAATATTTTGATGGTTCATTAGCTATTACAGTAATAATTCTCTAGTACTACTTGTAAAATGCTGCTCAAGGGTGGTGGATTTCATGAGAAAGGTGTCCTGAAATAATGTCATGTTTTGCTGTTTGTTTGTTTGTTTTTCTTTCTTTAAAATATAGACGTATCAAGTTGACCTGAAGCCAAATGGGTCAGAAATCATGGTAACAAATGAAAACAAAAGGGAATATATTGAGTAAGTATATATTTATGGAATTTATCCTGAGTGTAACAACACAGTTAGTACTGCTTTGAAATTCACCCTACTGCAATTACTGTTGTGCAATAAATCAAACATACCTTTAAAAGAAAATCCTTTTGTTAACATAGTTTGCTTATACCTAATCCTTAGAAAGTTTAGATTTTAACCTTTATTGTATGATTTAACTAATCAAGGTAGTCTATGATGTAATAGGAAACAGTACCTTCTTGATGTGTAGGCATGAGGAATATTCGCGAAGGGATGGAATTTCTCTGAATGATTATTGCAGACATCTACATCTAAATTACTCACCCCAAGCTGAAACTTCACCCTTCACAATTGATGAAATTGTGAAAGAAATTATCGTGTTAAAGCAGGCATATGAATTCGGCCTGCTTCTGTGTGCTGACTACACTGAAGTGCCTAAGATAACTACCTCAGCTTTGCAGCTCTGCCAAGGAGAGTGAGTTTCCACCCCGGAATTTAGTTTTTCCAGATGAAATACTGTCACAGAATACAAATCAAGAATAAATGCAGATCTGAACAGCAAACTAATTCTGGAGAAAATGATGCAAATAGGATGTCTGTCTAATTTAGTTTCCTTAACATCAGAGTATGGTTGGGAGATGCTTGAAGAGAAACAGAAACTGTTATGGTTGCTAATTAAGTCTAAAGTATTCTAATGGATGTGTTCATGTTTCTGTTTACCTACTATAGTCTGGTCATCCAGTGGAGGTTTGTCAACAGAGTTCAAAAACAAATGAATGCTTTTTTGGAGGTAAAGTACTTTTTTTCCTTTCTACCCAAATAATACATACATATTTTTACGCAGACTTCTTATATATCTGTATCTCATTTAGGGAGGGAGGAACTTTGCATGACTGCACAAGTTCTGGAATGCTTACATATAATGGTTTTACAGTTCTCCTTTTATAAGATCATTCTCTTTCAAGTTTAAATTACTTGAGTTTGAAATAATCCTGTGATTAATTTTTAAATTAGAGATTCATAATACTCAGGAAACATATATTTCATTTTCAAAATCCTTATTTGTTGTCTGTCATTTAATTAACTAGTGGCTTTCCCTGAAGCCAAGACTTGTAGATAAAAAACTTAGTGTTACATACTGTGCAAATATCACCTTTATTTTGCTTTCTCTTAGGGATTCACAGAACTTCTTCCTATTGACCTGATTAAAATTTTTGATGAAAATGAACTAGAGGTGAGTTTGTGTAACTGATGTACAGAAACAGACAATAAACCAGATCAATCTCATTGCAAAAGATATGTTATATTCTGAAGTCACTAGATCTTCAGTGAATTAGGAGACAAAGATGCTTTCCTTATAGTGGGAAATGAGGACTTTTTCCCCCCAAAGTCTATTGATAAAGTAAAAGAACAAAAATATTATTTACTCAATGACGTGGTTGAATATGTTCATATGTAAAGCATGGAAGTAAATTACTGAGTTAATGTTGTTATGCTTATACCAGCCATATTTTGAACAAAATACTGTAAAAGATGCTGTCACTGTACATGTGAAGCACATGTACTTCCTATTGTACAGTGTTTCTCCAGGAAAGTGAGATATTCTTTGAGAACTCTCTTGAAGGGGAGCTCAGCTCTCCTTTATGTCTGCATTTATATTTGCACCACTTAGCTGTTTAAGAGGTCAGACAACAGGGGGAGAGATTAATCTTGTTTTTCTGTTAAAGTGCACAGGATAATACTAATACCATCTTCAGTTAACACCATAATGATTACTTCTGTATATAGTTACTGATGTGTGGCCTTGGCGATGTTGATGTTAATGACTGGAGACAACACACAATCTACAAAAATGGATACTGCCCAAATCATCCTGTTATCCAGTGGTTCTGGAAGGTAATACTCTTATCACATTTTACTTCTGTGGCTATTACTAAAAGTCAAAAGTACCTTACTGTTTTGCAGTTTGTTTGTTTCTGCCTTTTTTAAATCATTGTCATGATGATGCATGGGAAATGTGAAGATTATGTAACTGTACCAACAATAACTATAACATAGTGATGTTTCACTACCCCAAACGGTGTTATGGTCCCAAGAGATCCTGTCATAGTGCAACACTGATTTTTCTTTGAAACTATGCATTCCTCTGCCTGATTTTTAAGGTTTTTCTGCCATCTCTATTTCTCTATTCTCCCTGCTAGCTATATTTATAATTGTCATGTGCCTGTTATGCACCAGGCAGGTACAGGTCATTGATGGTATGAAAAAGCAAGTCACCTCATAAAGGTGAGCAGCATTTGTAGCTCCCAGCTGCTGCCAGGGCATTGTCTCTTTGTTGTGACCTGAGGACAGTTGGAAAAGGATGCCTCTGATTTAACCAGAGAAATGGCCTGCTACCTCTATGACCCCCTTCAAAGTTACGTGTCTATTTCTTACAGTCTAATACAAATAGATAATTTACTCAGGTTTGGATTGGTTTCATTTAACAGTGACACGTACAGCTGTGAAAGTGACTCTGTTTCTCAATAGGCTGTTTTACTGATGGATGCTGAAAAACGGATTCGATTACTGCAGTTTGTTACTGGGACGTCACGTGTGCCTATGAACGGATTTGCTGAACTTTATGGTAAGCGTGCTTTTCAGCTGCCCACCGATTATGCTCACCTTTAGAATGGCTATACAGACCACTTCTGAACTTCAACAGGAAAGCCTGGGCATTACTGCAATAGTCAACCTTTACTCCCACATAAGATTTCTTCTAGATGCCACCAGCCCTGAAGAACTTGGGGACACCTTGAGAAGTAAAGTTTTTGTGCACCATGGGTGTTGTATAGACATCCTCCTTGCTCAGGAATGAATCAACTCCCACAAAGAAGAGTTCAGCTATCAACAACAGTAATACTCGTGACACATTAAGAGATTGCAAGTTTATCCAAGAATGCTGTTTTTTTTTTCAGTGTTAATGTTTGAGCTTATTTCTTTGGCATTACACATGCTCTATGCAAAGGTAGCTAGGTGAACTTAAGCTGACTGTCTGTTTGCAAGTAAGTAACTGCATTCCTATTTACTTTAAAGTAATTTTGATTGAGGGAATTTGTACCAGGTATTTTATACAACTAGCCTACAATTTGTGCAAACATATAATTTTAAAAATAGCATTTAGATAGTTTCTGTAGTGTCCAGTAATTTAACTTCAATATTTTTCATCTTCAACCAGGTTCAAATGGTCCTCAGCTGTTTACAATAGAGCAATGGGGAACTCCTGATAAACTGCCCAGAGCTCACACATGGTAAGTCATAAAAACATGAAGTTATTGCTTTTCTGTATTGTTATAGGGCCAGGAAAGGCACAGACATCACTCTCCCCCCTATCTCAAATACATTTTAGCTTGGGACAATACTGTGTGTGTGCGCGCATGTATTTATTAAAAGGCAAAGAAAAGTTAGTACTTACCTGCTGACACAGTTGCAGAATGTTCCAGGAAGTAGCAAGGTTCAACTTCAGTAGCTTGCCATTGCTTCTGACAGTCTCTGAATAATGCTTGGTTTAGCCTTCACATGAAAGATAAAAGAATGTTAATAAAGTAGTTGGAGGTGTTCTGCAATAAATGCAGGTAAAGGAATCCGCAAGAAACTCATTACAGCTTAGCCTTTTTGATAACAATTTTTAAATGGTATTTTATTTTACTCTAAGTAACCCTTGCAACTCTGGACATTTCTTCTGGTAACTGCTTTTGCGCTAAAATGCATGTTAGAAGAGCTAGCTTTTCCCCATAGGCTTTCTAAGGTAAATTTTCTTGTGCTGCATAAAAAAGGTAGTGTTTAGAACATGGCACTATTCCAATAAAAAGCATTTTATAAAATAAAAAATATTATTAAGAAAAAATACATTCCAAAAAATCAACTCTCATCTCAATTACCTGTTAAATTGTACACGACTTTTTAAAGAGCTGCTTTTGAGTCTTTAATATTATAGAATATAATATTAATATTATAGAATATAATATATATATTTTAATATATATAGATGTATTATAGAGTATCTTTGCTAATTTATAGGAAAACAGACTTTTGACAGGTTGACAAAAGCTGAAATGTTTTCAATCAAACAAATATTTTTTATTTCTTTTATGGGGGAAGGTGGGGAGGGCATTAACAACTTCCCATTTTCAGCTCTGGAAAGAAAAAAGGTAGTTACTTCTGAAACCTCATCACAGTACAGGCACAATTGCCTTCAGATTCTATAATCAGGGAACACCAAGCATCAGTTATGTTTGCAGAGGACGCTGCAGAGATTGTGTCTGTTTGGTCAAAAACATATATAGTCCATTAAGGCCCCCAAGTTATGTGACCTTTTCTATTTCTTAGAAGTCTTATATGTTTGTCAGTCGATTATTATTGTTTTTCCTTCTGAATTTCAGCTTTAATCGCCTTGACTTACCTCTTTATGAATCTTTTGAAGATTTGCGAGAAAAGCTACTTATGGCAGTTGAAAACGCTCAAGGATTTGAAGGAGTGGATTAAAACAAATATTTTTTTTCCCCCCATTTAAGCAAGTTCTGCTGCACTTTTGCATTTGCCTAATGGACTCTGAGTGACTATGGCAGAACAGTTGCACAACGTTGGTTCATGGAGCAAACCCTTCGACAGTGCAGTTGCCTAAATTCAGAATTTTGAACTATGGATTTGAACCTGTGGATGGCTTTTTTGATGTTTTCCACAGCAGATTACCAACTGGTTAACTTGTACTCTAATTACATTTCAGCAGGACTTACTCTATTTATGTTGTGCCTCTGTAGGCAAAGACCTTAATAAATATTTTACATAATTTCTAATGACAATGAATGGAATTAATCACTTTACAGGTATAGTATTACAACTCATGTTTACTTTTTAATTCATTTAGACATTTTCAGATTATATTTCATTACAATTAAATATCATGTACTTGGAAAAAAATGAGCATTTTTCTTAATTTCATACAAGACTTGATGCCAGTGTTCTTTTTTCAAAGCACATGTGCACATGTTGAACCTTGTGTTCCCAAACCATTAAGAAAATAGGAGAAAGCTATGTTGAGACTTTTCTCTATATTGGCTACATCAAGAGTAACTCTTTTCATTGAACATATAAATATTTTTCTGTATCCAGAAGAGGTATGGATTCATTATTGCATTTTTGTATAAATAATAGAATAGTTATGAGTCAAGAGAGAATCATAACATAGCATGCCAAATCTCATGTTCAATAAAAAATTGCCTCATTATTCCTTGGTAATATTTACATGTACTATAAACCATTTTGGGATAGGGTTGGCATTAATCATTTTAGGAAAATATGCTTAACCCTGTTATTATCTTTGTATAGTGATTCTTTTATTATTTTTTCCTCTTTACTGTTTGCAATGGAGGCATTTTGAAAGAAACCTGGCACTATGTGATTTGGCACTATGGGAAACAGATCTGTTTTGTCTCCTATTTGTAAGCATTTGCTAATGATATCTAAATAACTTTTTTTTTTGTTTGTTTCTAACTGCACCAACTCTAAAGGCACTTTATGTAACACATGGAAGTCATATCTGTTTTTTATCATAAACATTAATGTGATTATATTCCTTCTCACTGCACATGTCTTTCTGGTGCAATATCTATCAATTGTGAATCTGGCTGCTGCTGATGTATAAAAAAAAAACAGATATAGAGCTGAGCCTGCAGACATGTTCCTCAGCAATTGTTTTTGTGATTTATTTTTTACTTAATCACAAAGATTTATTTAATATACACTATCTGTCTATCTAATCAGTTTTGTTACCTATGACATGTTGCATGCTTAAACTATAATGTCTGAGTTGCATCTCTTGTGTGATGGATTAAAAGTGAAAGATTTGTATTTGATCCACTGTAGTTAAATAGTTACAGTATTACTACAGTAGGTTTGAAGGGATGGCTTCAGTAATTTGATGATCTTCAGTTTTCCAAGTTTAGTCCACATACTACGCATAGGATTTTTCCCCAAGAACCCATCTAATGCTTTATGAGACCAGTTGATACCACATGCAAAAAAACAAAACTTCACCTTGTTGCCAACAGTGGTGGCCTTACCTGCTTCACAGCTTCCACTGGCAAGTACAGTCCACCGCTGACAATAACCGGCCTCAGTCCAGAAACTTCAGCTTGTTAATACTTTGGCTAAAAAGGCTACTGGAAAGAAGACAACAGTAATTAACATTCAGCAAATCTGTACATGCTAGCAAAAATTTTGAAAAGCTAATAGTTGTGTGATTTTTTTATTATTCTTTGAACACAAGATTTATTTTTTATTAAATGTTTTCTGACATTCCTTTTTGACTTGTTACATTTTAATGAGCAGAAAACTTTAAATGAGACAGAAACGTACTGCATCTGAGTAGACAGAGAAACACTATACTGATTATTTACCGTGGGGAAGATGGAGAGAATGAGGTAAGATCATTGCCAATGATCTTCTATATGCTAAGCACTACTAGTTATATAACACAGATGCCCTTAAGGGAAATGTCACACTCCAAAATCATTTTTCTTTCTGTGTTTACCTGGAGGATTTTGTATGGCTGGAGGTTGTGTTCACATCCAACACCATGTATCAGAACCTTAAGCACTCTCCTAAGATTTTTTCTCTCTCTCTTTTTTTTTTTTTTTTTTTTATAGTGGAACTGAAATAGAATTGGTTGTTTCAGAATCTGCTATTCCTGTTGTGAGCTTGCTCTGGTCCCTCCCTCTCTCCCAATCCCCCAACATCTTCTACGAGGTTTTCTAATACTTAAAGTCCTTCCAGACAATAGAGTTACATGGTGACATCAGACTAGAAAGGAATTTGTTTGTTGGGTTACTTTTTTTCTTTCTTTTTATAACTGAAATGTTAGGATGAGTTTGCTTAACATCTTTTGCATGCACTCTTTCTCACAGAATGGGCCCCTTTGAGAGAGGCCCAATATGCAGTGCCCTGATACACTTGTACTGCTCATGCTGAAGTTTGTGCTATTTGGCTTTCTTGCAATTAATGCAATTAGCTAAATAAATGCTGTCTGTGCCTCTCATGTTCTACACACTACAGTCACAGCTCCCACCTGCATTGCAAACCTACCCTCAGTGCAGAGCCAGTGCAGTACCAGGCACAGCTATCTAAGTTAACTTTTGTTTGGGGACCAGTTTGCTCATGGAAGTATTACTCCTACCAGTCTAGGTGAACTTAACAGTAAGCCAGCTCATTACTTTTGGGTGTCCAAGTTAGCTGTGCTATTACCACACACCACGTTTTGCCTGTACAGAAACAGCTTTTAAATAATACGGCTTCTGTCACTGGAGTAGCCCTGTCCTTTTCTTGTTGGGGTGCAGGAGTAATCCAGATTCAGCATTCACTTATGAGCATAACTACTTGTTAGAAAAACTGAAGGGAATTGCTCAGCCCAGTCCCTTGCTGCATAAAGCTTTTGTGTTGGATATCAGAAGCATCCCTGTCAGCTACAGCATCTACTGTTATTGACAGGTTATAAGAATGACACTCTTGACTTCGTCTGGTTTTCATGTATCAGGGAAGTTACAGAGATGTAACCCCCTACTGAAACGTACTATAGCCATGCAACTCAGATTTTGTTATCAATGGCTATCTTAATGGCTAAACCAAAGGGCAGATATGCCCTTCACATCAGTCAAAAAGCTAAGATCTTCTACACTAGGACAAAACCCAGGAAATTACCTCTAGTGTTGCAACAGACTATGTGAGGCTAAGTAAATGGCATGAGCTGTCAAGGCAGCAGCTGCAGAAGAAATTGCCCCCAACCCGTTAACATAATGACTTACCGCTCTTTCTGAGGTCCTGAGCAGGATTTGAGCTTTTATCTTCTGACACTCTAGCCACCTAGCAATCCTTCCAGAGCTCCTGAAGTAGCATTTGAAGGAACCTTCCTAGGAAAAAGGTAGCGAAATGTCAGTTAATTACAATTTGAAATAAAACACATAGCACCTACCATAGTTTTGTGCCTTTTTTAACACAGTATACAGTTTAGCCCCAAACCAATTTGGTCACTATCTAGAGTATAGGATCTGTAGCTGTCACCTCCTCTTCACATCAAGGCTTATAGGTTTGAGCCTTGTAAGGCTGTACTTAACATACACTGTACTATCACAGTAACTCCAGCTTCCAGGCCTCACTGCTGGAAGTTGCTTTCTGGTTTTCAGTCCTAAGATAAAGGCTCCCCCTCCCACAAGGTTCATCTCATTCCCATCTCTCTCACTCAGACCTCTCGCTGGTTTCTGAGTGCAAGGAGCACACGTGGCACACTAGCCTCAAGCGTGTGCTGATGAACGCTGCCACAAGCACTAGCCCCACGCTGTGACTCCAGAAGGGCAGCACCCACCATGTGTGCCAGGCCTTCCAGGTGCTTGGCTGGAGCACTGCACATGCCACCAGTAGGCCAGGACTTGGGAAAGCTAGAGAGGGAAACTGGATAGTTGGATCGCGTTTTTCAGAGTTAAAAGAAGTCATCATACCCATCTGAGTGCAAGGGCTAATCATCAATATGTGTAGTAGAAAAGAGGTAGACTACCACATTGGACATCTTAAATGAACATTAATTTCCTTCTTTTGTATAAAAAAGCTTTTCCTTTTGTATCTAAAACTACAACAACAAAGAAGAAAGCCTGCAGGCTTCAGGCATCTCTTACGATGTTGCACTAAGAAGTAACGCATAGTTACAATGCACGGGAAACTTACAGAACTAGAATCTAACCATATTAATGTTACATACGCATCAGGTCTGCACACAGAACCTCTGTAGATAAATAACACTATCATCAATGCAAGCCGTAGCTAGTCATATGTCTGTGTATGTACACACTGCTCACATTCTGTTCATCTACATGAGCTGCCACTTACATGTTGTTGGTTCCCCCCTTTTCCATACAATTTTCACATACTTTGCTCTTTTTTCTTAACAATTTTGTATTTATGTATGTAAAAATATGCACAGTATGTACCCACATACAACAGTACATATGCGTTGCATTTTTGTACTTTAATCTGTTCTGTTGAATTGAAAGCAGCTCGTGAGCACCCTCTCCACTACAGCGGTACCACAACCACGCAGTAGTGGATGGGTTATGATTCTCAAAACCCAAATGCAAAACTCCAGAAAATGATGTTGCTATGTTCTACGTCTGCGAACCTAAAATTTAAACTTAAAACTGAGATAATTGATATCTCCAAACATGCAGAAAGTGTCAAACATTCCAGAATAAATTCCCTCTGTTTAATATTTTTGTAAGAATTGCCTCATACTAGAAGGCTATTCAAAATAACACCAGACTACATAAAATTGATTTTAAAATGCTACTTATAGATAATGCTCATTTTCACAATTAATACAGCTTTAAACTGTGGTTGGATTTGATACACTGTGGAGAAAGGTTTTGTTAAGGACAAAAAAAAAAAAAAAAATCCATTTATTTTCTGAAAAGAAATGAACGAAATTGTAGTTTGTTTTTCCTGACAGCAGAAGCTCAATGTGACAAAATGAAGTTGTTGTAATGAAATGATGCAACTTAATTAAATATTTAATAAAGAACTATGGAAGTTACAACGTTTTATACTTCAAATATATTTTTTGTCTAATTGAAGCTTTGTCTTATTTTTTAAAATTGCCTGCTGGAAGGTGCTCTCACCCTGGGAGATGGTTCAGGGAGCCTACCTGTATTCACATCTGTACCTGATTTACTTCCTAAGTGGTTAAAAGCACCATCCATTTATTTCAGCTTCTGTAAAAGTGGTTCCCAAATTTTTCTGTGATCCTCAATGTTTCCACAAAACTGATGCATATAGGGTTTCCAGGTGTGTAAGGTGAAACTGAGAAACATTTACAGTGGCAACTGGTCAGTCACTGGTGCACAGCCACCTTCAGAAGGCACCATCCAAGGGAACTTCTCTATCTATAAGGATTTGAACAACTAGTAAAAGCCAGCGATTATGCGGTGTTCTCTGAAGACTAAATACAAAACTGGCATCTTTCCCAACTTTTTATTGGTATCCCCTCTGTTGCATCATCATTTCTGGTACAGGAACAGAAACCCTCCATCGAAACACAACAACCAAGAAGTCTGTTCTCAAATTATCTAATTCTGCAGCGACCAGACAAGCAGCACGCTTGCTAGCTTTTCCTGTTTAAGCCACATACAAAATAAAAACACACATGCTGTTATTTCTGCTGCATATTCATATATTTACAACAGAACTCTCTGCACCCTGCAATATCTGTACTACAGAAAACACAATACAAACAACCTCATAGACTGAACAAAGCTGAGTTTAACAATGTGAGTCTTCACATTTCAGTGCTCTCACCAACAGCGATGGAACTCATGTTGCCTTTTTTGCTAATCAGGGTGACCGCCTTGTTTGTAACCAAGGCACGTTTGACTTAACAGTTCACTTTAGGTATACAGAACTTTCCTCCTCAGCTTGCTTGTCTTCCTAGTATCAGCACTCAAGAGAGATGCGGCTGCACTAAGGTGTCTATTAGACTTAAATACAGAACCAGAACGTAAATTAACACTTACGGATTCTCTTTGCATTAAGCACAGCCTACAAGAGACACAGATCCAACGTGCCTAATACGTAGGGCACGAGCATTTTTGTGCAGCTACCCTCAGATGACATTTGCTAATCAACAAACCACCACCGCTACAACCACCCCATCGGCCTCAGCAAGTGTCTGGGAACTGGGAGAGGAATGAGGGCAAGCAAGGTGACTAGGCAAACAAATCTCAATATGACCCAGAAACACGTCATCAGAAATAGCGGTCAACTTACCAACAGATGGCAATGCCTGTAATAAATAAAGTTACTCAGAGCTCACCAATGTTGCCATCTAACTACTGAAAAGACACCAAACCCCTAGATGATTCAGCCTATTAAGTTTTGCAGCTGAGCTATTGCTTGCATGTGCACATGTGGTATTGGATACACCATCTCAACTCACATTGGTAGTATGACTTAGTCTGCTTTAATAATTAATGCAGTAGTCTCTGAGCTGTGCCAACAATGCAGTTCAGAAAGCCAAAGCCAAATCAGAAAAGCTTATGCTTACAGGTTGACGGCATTCATTACTGACTCCTTCATGCTGAGAGCACAAATTGCTTTACACTAATTCTCTGGTTTCATAACTTGGACTGTGCACAACATGCTCCTGACCCTCGAGCAGCAACTAATTCACTTTGTATAAACACTGCTTGTGCCTGTCTGTCTTCTCCTCCCTTGGGCACTGGTTTCTCAAAGATTTCCCCATCTCCTCCCCTTTGTTCCAGCCTCCACTTCTTCCTGGGCTAGAGCAGCCAGGTGGCATGTTTCAAAGTGCATGCCATCAACTAACATCACATCCTCCCATGCACTGGAACTCAGCTGTAGCAGGACCACACACCTTAGCACTCAAAAGTGAAGAACTACATGTGACGCTGAAACACAGGACTAACCAGGGCTCTTTACAACAAAGATTTAAAAATAAACCAACAAAGACCACCACAACATACATGTCTTTTCCAGTGATATCTACTTGTGTTAATGTTTTGGCACTGTTACATCCAGTAGGTTTAAAAAGTGAGACAACAAAACTCCATTTGTTTCTAATTGGAAATGAAAATTAATCTGTGGAAGCCTTCTGATGAGAAGGACCTGGGGGTGTTGGTTGATGAAAAATTCAGCATGAGCCAGTAACGTGTGCTTGCAGCCCAGAAAGCCAACCGTATCCTGGGCTGCGTCTGAAGCAGCACGGCCAGCAGGACAAGGCATGGGTATTCTCCCCCTCTGCCCTGGCCTTTTGAGACCCCAGCTGTAAAGGCCCTTCCACCCCAGACCATTCTCTCGTGGGGCTTTCTCAGTGGCTGAAGACGTCTGTGCAAATCTTTAGTCTATGGCATTTCCATACTTCTACTAGCAAGGTTTTGCTGCTCTTCAAAAACAAGCAAACCACAACAGCATGTTACTGTATTAGCACCTGAAATCCATGCCCACGTATGAACAATGCGCCACAGCCACCCCTAGGAGACGCTGCAGTCGCTGTATCAGCAGCGAGGACATGCTCAGATCTAGCCCTGACACCTGGTTCTTTGCTACTGACATTTCCTATCCTAACAAGAACGAACTCCTAAACTAGCAAACTTAATTCCTTTAAAAAATAAAAACCAACAACACTTTGTCATAATAAAAACAATCATACCAGATCAAATTAAACTTGGTTAACAGCCTGCCCAAACAATAGAAATGCAGGACAAACAGTAGTGCTTCTAGCAAATTTACTTTTCTAAACATGAGTAACATACAGCTGAAGGACCTACCACAGTGGAGATGGTTCTTTTTTGTAGTTGTTGGAAACCAGGCATATAAATAACTAGATGTGTATTTGGATGTCAGCACATACTCTTACCTCTGCCTCACTTAACACTCCTCAAATAAGGGATTGCTATGGGGCCATGTCAAGAAAACCTGGATGTAGACGGCCTCTGGAGGTGGTTCCCTCAAGTGGAAGCCAGCCCTAGTTCTGGATCCAGCCAAGGGAAGACAAACGACAAGAAGCACATTTATATTTATGTCACTGCTGACAATCTGAGCAAAGTCCACCAAATCATGCAGGCTGGTACAGAACTTCTGGTAACGTTTAGAGCTGCCTACTGCTGCAAACTTATGCCATCTGATAGAAACTCAACTGTACATGCGGAATTAAACTACACACCTCAGCTTCCAGGGGAAGCTAGAGGAAAATGAGGTCACACGAGCGCCAGATGACAGCACCAGGCACCTACTGCCACGATGGCATTAACTCATGCTTCATCTGCTCTGCAGAATGGCTGGAGGGACAGACCCTGTGTTAATGCCCAGAAATACATTACGGCTATGAAAACATTAATTAGGTAGGGGATAACACAATTGAGCAATTCTCAATGTGGAAGTTACAGTTACTGTTTAAGACTTGCAGTTGAGTTGTATTTAATGAGTATTTGGGCATTCAAAACATACTGGCAGTCACAAAATGCAGAAATTTCTTTTAAAAAACCTGTCCTGTGCTCTCTTCTCAAAGCTAGCCTCATTACTGTTTCAGCAATCTTGAGTGTTTTACATTGAGCTGAATTTCACGCTTTTCTTTCATTCCAGGACTGACTCTACATAAACCCACTATCATTTATATTCGTACATAATAATATCATGAGAAAGAAACTCAGGGTTCACTATGGTAACCCAACAGGAAATGCTCCTGTGTCAAACCTCTCTGATACAAGGATCACAATGATAAATAATCTCTTGACAATTACTGTTGGTTATTTTCCCCTTTCATTAGGGAGCCTTGACCAAATTAAACTTATTCTTGCTTAAATGCACCTGCTATTTTCATCCAACTTACTTTCTGCTATTTACTCTGGGTTTCACTAGCTTAACTGATTAGACTTAAGTTTATATTCCACTGTGCTTTAAACTGAAGACATAATCATCAAAAAATACTGCTCTGTTTCTACTAGCTTCTACTCTGTACATCATACCTTAATGCTATAAATACACTATCAATGCTTTTTACTTTAAGTTTCAGTGCATTTTCCTCTTTGACAATTCTCTATCAGTAGTGTATAACAATGTGAGCATGTTAAAATTCTATGCCTGTAGTTATTCAATACATTTTCAAATTTCTAAGTATTCTCAACATTTGCACAATGTTTTACTAAATAATTTAGAGGCTGGTTCAAACATCTACAATTTCCAGCATGTTGCACTATGAAAGCAAAGAGGAAGATGACAGCCACCTTTCTAGCAGCTGGATTTTCCACTAGCTAAGTCCAGATCCATTGGCTTATGCAGTAGTCTCACTCCATGAGTTACAAGACCTGAACAGAAGACAGACCTGTGTTAGATTTGCAGGACATTCAATGTGCCTTGATAGACTACTTTACAACCACACAGTAAGCTGAGGACCTTGCAAAGAGGTTACAGGGTAATGCACAGTGGCTGTTCGGTGGCCATAGGTGACAAACATACCTGGTTTTCCTAAGCACAGTGCAGGAGAAGGCTCTTCTTGATGGCTGCTCTGCAACCTAGTTGCCCTTAACCAGCCTGCAGAGGAACATCTACACTGCCACTGGCTTTGTGGAAACCAAAACTGGTTTCTGAGTTAGATCCCTAAAACAAGACTGTGAATATCAAATGGGCAAGGATATATATTAACAGAGAACAATCAGGTTAATCATGAAATTTTAAATTTAATCTTCGCCCAGCTTGAACCTGATAAATTTGAAAATCTCCTTTGAACCTGAATACAGCGAGCTTGACTTCATGGAGTGCTGAACGCACTCACTCTGAGTTACAAGAAATTCAGCTGTAATGCCCATTTATACAGGAATGTGGGCAATAACCACTGCCTCAAGCTAGTGCAAGCAACCCAACGTCAGCAAAGACACAGTAACATTGCACGTAGCCCAGATACGACCATAACAGTTGTACTCCGGTTTCCAGCAGTATTGTAATATCTAGTCTTGCCAGACGAAGCCAGTACAGATACAACTAAGTTATACCCACAATTTCATTTTTGCTGTGTGTGTGCATAAACAGGTGGGGAAAACCTGGGGCTTCTGCTCTTCTGCTAATTTGGACCAATTACTTGCCCCATTTTGACACTTTTTCAGGCTCACTATGTACTGCAGCGTGGGTGGATGCATACACATCTCAGTGCCATAGGGGGTTCTGTACAGGCTTCTGAGCTTTCCTCCAGGTTGCAGTAAACTCTTTTACTATTCCACAGACCTCTATCACGTCTGGATTAGCTAGAGGACATGACCTCCCTTTGAAATCAGTTTTTAAACAAAAGGCAAAACTTTGAACCTTGGGCTAAAGTTAAAGAATAACAGTGCTGGACACTAGATCAATACCTGGCAAATATTAGTTGCATGCAGTGGACAGATGCTTCTCTGCTGTACTTCTTACTATTTCGGTATGCTAATGCAGAACGTACCCTTAGGTTTAAGGGTTTCTTTACACAAAGAAAAACAAAAAAACAGTCTGAAGCAGCTAGAGATTAATAGTTGGTGCTAACCTAGCGATCTCCTTCCTCTGCAGTCCATCTGGAGCAGAGAGTTGAGTGTTACCTGTTCTGACCACTAACAACCTTTTCTGTCTTCTACCATCTCAGTCCCTTCTTATGTCCCAGTGCTTTATTTCTGTGAAAAACAGCTGTTACGAATATTACCAAGTTTTAAACAGCTCTGATTACTACTCAAACACGCAGATAGTTCACTGTGATTATTTAATAATAATTTAAATAGAAATCACGGTAACATTTTGTTATCTCAATGACTTGTTACAACATACACATCTCAGACTGTATTTCTCAACTGTGCCTCTACGTTTAAAAAAAAAAAAAAGCATGCAGTCTAAATAATGTTTTTTTTTTTTTCTCCTCTTTTATAACAGACTTGACTATATGACTGTGAGTTGGGAAACATCTTCCTTTTGCTCCTTTCTGCCTTTTATCTGTAACAACCATACCATCCCTAACAAGCAACGAGAAGAGTTTGCCAGTCACTCAGTATTTGGTGAGGATTAGCCCATCAAAGAGGAAGGTACTGCTCCATTACAGGGAAGCAGCCCAACACAAATCAAAGCGTTCCTCAGAGACCTGGATTTGACAAGTGCTCTCTTGCATTTTCAGTCTCTATGCAGGCAGTTCCACTGCACCAGAACATGCACTACAAGAGGCACAGAGGTACTGTACAGTACTTGCTGCTAGCTACAGTTTGGCAGTGTACTGGCATAAAGAACAACTGATAAGAACCCCAGAAAGAGAAAATTTATTATGTGGCAAAAACAGTCTTCCAACAGCATCAGCAAATGTAGCTTAGTATTTTCTGAATTCTGGTGATAAAAACATGACATTCCATCCCCTGCAGGTGTAAGCACAGAGCCAGACTTTGCTCTGAGCAATACTGATGGGAACAGTCCCTCCAACTACATTCCAAAAATGTGTTTTCTTAACATTACCTTACACTTCCACAGCTCTCACTTGGCTCTACAAGAAAAGGAAGGGATGAAGAAACAGCGCCACAACCACTCCTGAGCTTCTTTTAGCCCACATTGAAAGTCTGAATATACTGCATCCCTGCTCCTGCCCCTTTGTTCACAGTACCAAAGAAAGTCTATCACTAATATCTAACTTCACCAGAAAGAAAAAGAATAGATGGAAGCAATTAAAAGCACTTCAGAGGGTATTTGTGATAAATTCACTGCAGTTGAGGAAGTGACAGTTTCTTACATTTTGGATCCAGTGCTAGTTCAATCTACAGCGACGTATACACAAGTGTTTCTGGTACAGATCCACACATCTGTCTCCCAGGAAAAGAAATGAGGCTACATAAGGAGCTTTTTTTTTTTTTTAAAAAAAAAAAAAAGAGAGAGGAATAAAAGAACTATCAGGATTGCTAGAATATGCAGCAGTTCATATCAAGCTGCACTTAGAAGGGAAGCAAATACAATATTCAGAGCAAGTCAGAGGTCTTTATGCCTACTGCCAGCACAAATGAGAGTTACCTTAGAAAATCCAGAGCACTTTATATCTTAACAACATCTAGCAACATCAGCATGAGTGGCATTTAACAGAGAAAACAGTCTCATTTGACTGTCACAGAAACTTCAAATTATTCTGCTAAAGTAACTGTCGTCATGTTTTCATGTTGGATGGTCAGTAAGAAAAAAAATGCCTCTTTTTCTTCTTCTAAGGCCAGTGCATATACACACACACATAGCCATACCACTTCTTATCTGTGCCATAGGCATCTGTTTAAATATCTTTGTTTGAGCCGATCTGTCCATATGCTGAAGGACAGGAGTCCAATGACCAGTCAGTCAGCCCACCTGGTCATCCACTGAGTAGCTTATTTGTCCTGGTTACTGATCTCTATTGGTGGGGCTAAAAACACCCAAGAACCTCAAACTGGGGAATCAGTAAAATCCTGTTGCATCCTGTGATGATATCCTAGCATCTACTGAAAGCTTCCTATGTACCTTTGAGGAACTCGAGACACTGAATTGATGACAACCGTCTCCACTCCCCCTTTTGTTTCTTCTCCTATAGGTTGAGCATTTTGTTATATGAAGACTTTCCCCTTCTCCCCTTCATCTCATGTCAGCCTCAGTTTTCTAAGTTTGTTAAATGTCTTGCAAATCCAAAAAAAAAAAAAAAAAAAAAAAAAAAAAAAAAAAAAAGTATCAAGCAAGTTTCCCTTCCCTATACGTCAGGGCATCCTTTAGATTTGAGGTGCATGTTTTTTTCTTTACAAGAGCAGAAAGCATTCCAACTCCTTCCCAGCATCAGTTTATCCCTCACCCCCAAACCTCTGCAATTTATTGTATTGTCAGACATCACAAACTAGGTACACATGTTCCTAGAAGCAAAGTGGATCACCTTCCCCCCCGCTGTTAGTTTGACTTGTAATCAGTCAGTACTGATTACAAGTAAGTAATCAGCACAAACAATGAATTGCAAAAATCACAGCTCTGATTTTTCCACAAACAGATCCTCAGGAACCCCACCAGCTTTGCTGGGATAATCATGAAATCAGGTGCTACTTGGCATGTCCAACAATACAATACCCAGAAAATAGATTCTTAAAATGCCAGCGTAGCTTACACACTTAACATACCTGGACAAGGACAATCTCTCAGCAGAAGTTCAAGCAGACATGGGGCTACGTTGAGTTCCACACATATCATCCCACTTCGAGGTTTCAGCTTATTACAATAACTGAGTTGGGGACAGCAAGTACTAAGCAGCTGTTATGGCTAAAGAAACACTCTTGCTTATAAGTATATTGCTCAGAAACCAGTTCAATGCAGTTTATATCTCTTTTGTGTTCCCAAAAGCTATTAAGAAACACCACCACCACCACCGTTTAGCTCAATAATCAGCAAGTCAGGCACCAAGACGCGCAGATTTGAAATAGATCAAGTGCAAGATGAGACAATATTTTATCTCCAAGTCTTCTGAGCATTCATAAAGCATACAAATGGTGTTTATGTAACAAAAGAGTAGAATCAGGTTATAAGGTTGTGAAACAATCAGCAAATCTATGTTTCTCTGATAATCTTTTGCTCTAACCTGAGTTAGGGCACCATCACCCATGTGATGATTTCTCAGGAGCTACAGCTAGCAAGATTATAAATAAAAAATAAACAAACTAATGCCCACCCTCAAGTCTTGAGACCTGAATTGTCACATCACTGGTTTTAGTAGGCCAATCAAATGAACTTGTTAAAAGGGTTATGCATGAAACACATGGAAAAAATTGTTCTTAAAAAAAGCTGAATTAAAGAGACAGAAATACCAATTTTCATCAAAAACTAAGGACATAATCCAATACCTCATCATTTCCAATCAGCGTTCCATCAATAGGTGCTGGACTAGAGAACTAAAACAATACATAGTACCTTTCACTGGTCTGTGCTCAATATTCTCTGTTCACCTCATGTTCACAACCATATCTGAAAGCTGGACCTAAACAAAAACACCTTCATGCCAATGAAATAAAAACAGAAGTATAATAATTCTAAGTAACACTTGAAAAGCAACATTTTTCATTTTAATTCAATCATAACATCCATGTCAGCTTTCAAGAATTAAATAAAAATGCAGTTAGAAATGAAAGAGAAACTTATTTTGGTTTGAAATTTCCACTTAAGCCAAAAGTATTTTGCCAAATGATGTGCTTCAGGAAAAATTGTATTTGAAAAAACCTCTCTGTGTGGGACTGCGGTGCTTCAAGCAGTTCTCATGAACCTGTGGACACCGATAGATACTGTAACCACACGCTCCTTCTAACAGAGAGAGTCTCTCATCTTCACACTTTTCAGTAAAATCCTTTAAACCATACAATAACTGTCTGTTGTGGCAGAAAATTGTGGCAGAACAGATGTCCCATCCCTGCAACTGTTCAAGGCCAGATCAGACAGGGCTTCAAGCCACCTGGTCTGGTGGGAAGTGTCCCTGCCCTTTTCTTCTTTAAGGTCCCTTCCAGCCCAAACTTGTGATTCTATGCAGTGGGTGGAATTCTGGCCCCACGGCAGCCAGCAAGAAATTTGCCAGCAGCACTACCCCAGGGCTTTCCCCCAAACATTCACCGGTGCCTGTAACCACTGAGGCCATGACGACTGCCTGCAGCTCCCCACACAGGTCCCCGATCCAGCAGCATGAGCTGCCCCAAAAACAAGCAAACAAAAAAAGCCACCAACAACCACGCACAGAGAGAAGGAAAAAAAAAAAAAAAAAAAAAAAAAAACACAAATCACTAAAACCCCACAACATGCTATAGCAGATTAGCTACTAGCACATTTAAAGAATGAAATTCCCACTGTTTCCTTGTGCTCCCTCATCAAGTTCTTGTTTGCTTTTACTGGAACTATAAAATCCATATAGAAGAAACTCTCATTTTCACTGTTCCCTGCAGCACTTCAGACATTCTGTTTCCATTCAATCAGCAAGCAGCAGAATCATAGCATGGCCTGGGTTGAAAAGGACCTTAAAGGTCACCTAGTTTCAACCCCTCTGCTCCGGGCAGGGTTGCCAACCACTTCTGCCCACAGCTGCATCCAGCTTGGCCTTGAATGCTTCCAGAGATGGGGTATCCACAACCTCCTTGGACAGCCTGTTCCAGTGCCTCACCACCCTCTGAGTGAGAACGCATTGGCCAGTGCTACTGGCCCCAAAGTGATAAGCCTGTGGAAGAGCACGTGCACATGCTGCTCACCCAGCCCGGTCAGCCACCAGCCATGACTTCCTGCAGACTTCCAGAACAGAGCTCTCTGCACCTGCCTCACTCTGTAGGAAGCTCCCCTGATTTCAGTAGGTTGCTTTTCCAACAATGTAGCACCTTTTAAATGTTTTGGCATATAAACATTTGAAAGAAAGAACTTATATTCTGTGTGTAGGTCCAAAACCAGGCAGCTGTGTTACATATTTCCTGTGGGAAGCTTCAGGCCAAAGAGCAGCTGTTTCAGCTGCTGTTACCTTGCTCAGTACCTGATACTTACACAGCTGATCCACCAGATCACATCTGGTCAAGCTAAGAAGTTGTGCAGTCTCTCCCTGGGGAGGATTTCAAGACCCAACTGGATAAAGCCCTGACCCTACAGCTAACCCTGCTTTGAGCAGGAGATTGGACCGGAGACCTACTGTCATCCCTCACTACCTGAATTAAACCAAGATCTTAGGATCTTAATGTTGCAGCTATTCCTCAGTAGTCTTATCAGCTGATAGAGCAAGGCTATTTTCTCATTGCCTCTTTAGGAAGAACTCAAACACAGTTAGAAAACAGATTTTTCTGCTCAGATTTTTCAGTGCAGTTCTGGACACAGCTTGTATTCATCAGATTACATTAACACACAGTCCATCCCATTTTTTCCCTTACTTTCACTTAATATATATTGTAATACACAACCAAGGTAGCTTGCGCACACACCTTTTACTTGTGTCTGGCTGAGTTACTCACCAATCCTAAATTAAAATGGAACTTTATGTTCCACCAGCATTTAGGAGTTGTGAAACAAGCTGAATCTTGCTACATATATCACTTAGTTTCACGAATCGCCCCAGTTCGTTTGTTCATTTACCTGAAGTTAAAACAGGGCTCTGACTTACTGCTTACAGAGGGCTGATAAGAATGATTAATATTTAACATTCTCAAGTTCATGTATGTGAAATGGTTCAAACAAGCTATCAATGAGAATATCGTAGCTTAATTCACCAGTGACGCTGGAAACACATGCCCATTTTCCCCACCAGAAGGCATATTTCACAACGTTAAAATACATGTTTCTCCCTGCATCAGTGACCGTATCTTATTAAAGCATACTTCAATTTAGCATGCTGTCAGTCTGCCGAGAGTTGGAGCACTACAGTTACAAGCTCTTTCATTCCAAGAACGGCGCAGCCTAACAGCCACAACAGCAGAGCACACTCCTAGCGACTGAAACTACTCACAGGAGTTGAAGCTGCAATAATTTTTCTAGCAAACAGACATTGCCAAATGCCACCATGAAAAATTAAGTCCTATCATAAGCGTAAACAGCAGACCAGAGCTGACAAGTCCTGGAGAAATAATACCCATAGTAACAATCAAATCAAAGAGAAGACTTGCTCTTGATACATTTCAGACTGAGTAATCTTTAACAAACTCCACAGAAAGGGTCTATTCTGACCCCAGAGCAGCACATAGAGCCTGTTGTTTTGGCAGAGTGGATACAAATGCCACCTTTGTACACTGCCATACTCAGCACGCAGTTTCAAAGATAGCTGCAGTAGGATATTGTTTGAAAGTAAGCTGGAAAAACATCAGCTAAAGTCGGTAGAAAATAACCCACTCTCCACTGGGGACAAAGACTAAGCTTTGCATGCATGGCATTTTTTTTTGTTGTTTTGTTTTCTTCCAGTCATAATAAATTTCCTCAGAAGAAAAACAAGTTTTGAAGAGTATTCTAGGAACAACAGGTGAGTTCCAATTTCATTTCATACAGAATTTATGCTGCAAACAAAAAGAATATATTCTGCTTACCAGTTAAAAAATATATATATATACATACATACATATATAATTTCTGAATCCCTGAATAAGCCATGAAAGAAAAGTATTGAAATGACTAAAAATTGCATAGTTTAAGACCCTTCACTTCAACAAGAAAATAACTAATTTCTACTTGGTCTTTATATAAACTCAAGCCTATCTTATATGTAGGAAAAGAGTTTAATCTACTTATATTACTGACACAGCAATTGAACATGTTGAATTGATTTCCAATACAACAGAAAAACAAAAAACTTAGAAAATGATGTTTTATTTCATTGTCAGTAGAAACTTTAACCTTTTAAAAATAAAGGCCAGAAAATTCAAACTTCTTCAGCTCAAGACAACTCCTCTAAGACTAAACATATATTTCAATAAGTTTGCATGACTTAAAAAAAAAAAAAATGTAGCTTAAATATGTTTTTTTTGTTTGTTTTTCCTGAGAAACATCAAGAAGTTATCAGTGATTCTCCAAAAGAGGAATGTCATATTGCATTATGGGGGCTAGGAAGTATAGTCTCTACGCGCACTATTACAGGCTAAGCCTGTTTCAAAAAAAAAATACTGAAACATCTCAGTTGCATTTGCAAACAGAAAAAATTTTTGTTTCAAGATATAAATATTTCAAGTGGCCATCTGTTGCAAACTGAACTTGGAATTTTCCTCTCCATTCCCCCACATTGGTGTTTTAGGAACTAGTTCGCTGGTCAAATTCCTTTCCTTTTCTAACACTAATACCAAAGCAAAGAGATAGTAAGGAGAGAAGCACAGAAAAAAGGAAAATGTTTCCAATTCATTTGTCTTTTAAATGCATTCTGAGCACAAGGCTGTATAACGTGAGAAACTACTGCAGCCGTTCTGGTCATCTGAATTGCTATGTGATTAGAGGCAGCCAATTCCCATTATTTGCACTTAAGTCCTATTAACATCAAAACTGCCAGGTGTCTTTAAGAGCTCATACACTCAGCCATTTACCCCTCTCCCCAAGTACCGAGGAGGTAGTGAGAAACTTCCCATTTTACACTGAGTTCTTCCTTTCAAAAAGGAGCCTACATCTGCACACAGGCCAACAAAGTATATGAATATACATGAGGAAGGACCACAATACTGCATGTTTTCTTTTTCATAGCAAAGATTTTCTGGCAAGGTACAGGATAGGATATTCTCAAACACCATCAAAAGCATGCCTGTTAACGTTCAATATTTAAAAAAAAAAATAAAAAAATAAAAAGGTTGTTTCTTAGACTCCAGAGTTATGGTACGCTACACCAGATTTCTGTAAGATAACCAAAAAGCATTTATGCGTGCTACCATCTGTTGCAGGGCAAGAAGCCCCTGAGGTGAACATTGATTAAGCATGGTCTATGGGGTAGGAAAGAGTCATCATTTTTTGGGAACCTGATACCACTGGAATCTGCCCTTGTTAAACCCGGGATAGATCAGTTACCCCTAAGTAAGTTTTCCAGCATTTCATTCATTTATATCTTTGGAAACAATGTAGCTTCACTTTTGGAATTCAAGCACTTTACCCAACACGTTGCTGGGACATGAATACCTAAGCCTCATTGATCAACAGTGATTTTGGAATCACACCTCAGACAAGTGCTTTTGGGAACTCCATGCCACACTGCTCAGTTAGTAGACTGCAAATGCAGAGATTTACAGGAGCTGATATGAAAAAGTTTGTGTTACTGTGTCCTGAACCATCTTGCCCAGAAAGCCTTCCTCCAATACACAACACAGAAACTGCGCGTGGCATAGACCCAGGTTATCTCACCTACCCAGGCCATCTGAACATAAGACCACCTCTCATTCTATTAACCACAAACCTTCTTATTTTTCCACCCTCAGACATTTTAAGTCAATTCCCAGGCATAGAGACTGGGGGAGGGGGGAGAGACACAAGTTTACTGATGATTTACTTCAAATCCAGCTGATTTTCTACCATCTACAGATACACATTCTATTTAAAAAAAAAAAAAAAAAAAAAAAGTAAAATCTGATATATGCCAAGGGAACAACGACTCCTGCAGTTTTAATTGCTGAATATTAACACCTCGGAGTGACCACATTACAACCAAAGATTAGAAGTCTAGAACAAATCTTTCCTGCTTTAATTGTCAGTTGGAAACTTACTCCAGCCAAGTTAATCCAGATGAGCAGTCGCAATAATTCTAGTGCCATTACTATCTAGTATATTTAATACCCAGTGCATAGGTAAGATTCTACAGTTTAACAGAGACTATTCTGAAGACCTATCCGCTTTGAATCCAAGGATTCCAAAGTCTCTGGAGAGGTCCCCAGGCTACCATCGCACCCGCTTTTACTGAAGACTTACTTCTCTTTGTCTCAACAATAGTATAACTCCTAAACCCTGCTTCTGCAGCCAGCACATTAACAATTCCTCTTCCAATATTTTTGTTAAACGATGCTGCAGTTCTCAAAGTTGCCCAGAACTGCTAACACTTCATTTTAATTTGAGCTCAAGATCCACATTTTACTCACCTGTTGTTTCTACACGCAAAGTTATCCACAACACAAACTGCATAGATCTCACTGGCCCAGTTAAAGGACACCATTCAGGCTTCAAAGTGAAAACCAGCTTCTGCTTCCTGAAATAATATCCCTTCCATTGCATTCTCCAATTGCCAATATATCAAAATTTTCTGTTTGAAAGAAAGATCTCTTTTCACAGAAACAGCTGCTTTCTTTTTCTCCCTGCTTTAGTCCTTGTTCTCTTTTCCCTGTAGAAACATCTTTCAACATATAAAGAGAAATTACGATGCCTGACTCTAGCCACCTGCATTAATCTGAGCAAATAGGGACAGCTGTGCTCAAGATGCCTATACCCTTCCCCTACATACACTCTTTGTTGACAGAAACATGACTACTTAGACTAGAAAAAGAAACTGCAGATTCTTTTACTGTGGCCTTGAAATCGAGATTTTGTGACAAGTATCTCAGTTCAGCAGAGCTATGGCATCCAGGACTAGAATAGCCACACGAAATTCAACTTCATGCTGCATAGGACAGTTAGTCAACTAAGGAACACTGCTACCTGAGAAGACTAAACATGAGATCTATGTAAAGATTACATTTAGCAAGTGAAATGTCTGTAATGTCATATGAAATGACAACTAACATCTTTTGATTTTGTCCCCACTTTTTGTCTCCAAAACATTGACATTACAGCCATGTTATTTTTGCTCATTGTAACAGATGTAGAGGAATAAAGAAGAGGGGAAAAAGCCCTGCTAAGCTCCATTTAAGTACCCTTAACTTGGCTACTTCTTGGCTCAATGCACTCCTAGTATATAGGTCAATTCCACGGAGTTCTTTTTCCAGTCACCATTTGGCCAGAACAACTTCTAACTACTAGCAGGAGGATGGGTTAAATTTTCAACACAGAATTCTGAAAACAGCGTCATGATTTTTCAACCAATTTCTGAGTCTGCAGTTTTTATCAAAAGACAAAAATAATAAAAAACACACCAAAGCCTACGCTGAGCTGTACTGGCTGAAATGCTTCACCTGAAGTACAGTGGGAGACAGAGGCAAAGCACATTGTGACTACTCATACCCAGAATGAACTTCACCACTCACAGAAAAGTTAAAACAATGATTAATTAGAGCCGATTATAGCAAGCAAAAGGTGCCAGGCACCCTTTCCAGCCTACTCCTACTTTCTACATTTTCATTATCTACTCCGGTGCAGACAACTGGAGCTGAATTCACCTGTGGGATGCTTTTCCCTCCCATGGGTGGTCAGACTTTTCCTTCCAGAAAGGGACGTTCCGGGTTCAGCTGGCCGGGCCAGCAAGCCGCAGCCCCGCCAGGCTGCAGACCTCTGTCTCATAGGCCACCAACACTCACCACGTCCTCTGCAAGCAGGTCCTAGCAGGCCGAAGACAGCTGCAGTGAGATGGCTCCAAAGGGAGCAGAAAACATAGGGCGAAAACGTGCATCTCCTCCCTGCAGACCGCAGCTGCTGAGCTCCCTCCAACCGCAGGCCCTGTGCCGGGAGGGCGCTTTCCGGAAGGTTCCGCTGCCTCCGAGCGTCCCACCCACGCTATTTTCCCTCTCAGGAGTGAGAGTGGGGGGTAAAGCCTGCAGGTAAAATCCTGAAACATTCCTCTGCTGGGTGTAAAAGTATCATGCAGATACAATGATGCTGAACACACATGAGCAAAAGTTAGTAAGATGTTAAGGCCTTTTCCTCTGTGGAACAAGTGCTAACTTGTTTTGGTTTCTTCTCTTTTCTGATGTAGGTGGCATTGGCCACCACCGAGCAAAGATTTGACTTATTGTGGCAAATTCTGAAGATAATAATACTACTGGGATTCAGACTCCAAAATGATTTAGAGCTCTAGTCTTGAAATGATTAGCCCATGCTTACTGTTCAAAGATCACACTTTCTGCACTCCATGCGTGTAACACGTCAGTATCTACCACAGTACGGAAAGAGCTGAAACTGTGGGCAAGAGGGAAGTGGTGGTACAAATCTCTCTGATCACAGAACCACTTGTTCTACCAAGTTTTATGTGTTTAATGACTGGCAGACCAAAATAAATCATACAGCAGCATAGTGAACTGATACTCACTGACCCAAATTCAGAGTAACAGTCTGTATAATGTAGGGGCAGGGCAATTTTAGGGCCATTACCACTCAGTGCTTACAGCTGGCTGTATGTAGAGGGGGAGGTCTACAGACTTCCTGGTAGCATCTAGGAAGGAAGACAGGTTACAAAAAACTTATCTCACATTCTTTGTAAATATCCGTTACTAAATAATTTGATCTGCTGTGATTCATGATTTATAGGGCTAATGCTTTGCCTGAAACGCATAGGTTGCAGAAGTGGTTGGCAGGAAAAATGAAGTTCTGTGTCTTTGATAATATCTGATTGTCTGATTGGTAATTAATTGACTGGTAATTAATTTCTCAGACTAGTGGAAGCAGCGTCGCTGACCTCAGCAAAAGACTTAAAGCTAAGGAGAAAGTAACAATGTTTTCTGAGGGAGTAGTCATCCAGGTGGGTGAGGAGTTGCCCCTAGGGTTAGGTAAATGAACATAGGTTTTCTGTGTTAGCCATCTGCTTACAACAAATTATTTAAATTCTATCCACAGCTGTTTTGCTGGGGGAACACACAAATTTCATGGATGGTACATAGGTAGTTGGACTTTATACCAATTTATTTAATCTGAAAATAACCCTCTGTCTGAATTCTTTGTGTCTGATCTGTCAGATGGTGAATTGTCGTAAGGAATACCAGGATGATCTAGAACTGATGTAATGAGTTTGATGATTGGGAAACTCAAATCAATTTCGTTTACTGAGCCCCAGAAGTAATCAGGAGAGATCATGTTTTCCAGGTTAAATACCTTTGCTCTACTTTATAATGCTTTAAGTTAATCTTTCCCTATCTAGTAGTCAGAATGACCAGCATAGGTAATCTTTAACTCCTAGCCGTTGACTAACAAGGGTCACAGAATTTTTTGCTGTGATCTAAGTTGTCCTAGTGCTATATATGCCTTACCTTTGCCTATTATATTGTAGTATTAGTGCCAGGAAAACCTGCTTCCTTTAATGTTCATGAAGGTTGTTGCCTCTGGAATATTGTAGGAATTTGTAATAAAAAGATAAACAAATACCAATTTTGCTCACTTCCAGCCCAGTAATTCCTGTAGCAATTTCCTCTCACAAATGTAATGGTCATACCATAAACTGACAAAAATCAGCATAGCTTTACAGAAATTAGTATGTCATAGCAAAGGGACAAATTAATAAACGTCATTAGATACATGCCAGTTTTTTTCCATAAAACGTGGCCTAAAACTTTGACCAAGATTAGTCTGAAAGCTTTAAACCATGCCCACAGCTGAGGGATTGTAAAATTTTCCACACATAAAACAGCCAACCCCAGATCAGTTTAATTCTAAAAGCATTCACTGTATGCTCATTAAAGATAGAGGCTGAGTAAAGCCATAAAGGTATAGGTCAAATTCTCATATGTGAATGGCCATCAGTACAACAGTTAAGTTCTGAGGCTGCTAATCTAAGTAAAGAAAGTAAAAGAAAATGTTTAAATATCTATTTCACAGGACTGCAGGATGGGAGTCTCCTTGGACTGGTGCCTCAGTAATTTCCCTTTAAATCTCTATATCTTACAGCATCACATTTTTCAGACCAGAATCTCAGCTGAGGGTCCAGTTGCCCATCTCCTTCATCCCATTGTGAAAAACTTCCCAGAATGGAAAGTCCTGTTTTTACTTCTGTGGTAAGTTATCATTACCGCAATTTTGCAGTTGTTCTTCAATTCTTTCCACATGGAAAATGCTTCATTCCTCAGATTTCTATTTCACACTTTATATCCTCCATGTTACATATATGAAAAATGATAGGAAAGAACTCTTCCATGGACCAAATTTCAGTGTTTGTACAGTGACACCTTAGCTAACAGGAGCAGTGCACATAAAATGGAGTCTGGCAATCACAGAATTCTTTAGGTTAGAAAGGACCTTTGGAGGTCACAGGGAGCAAGCACTTCTCTTCTCTGAGCAGTGCCAACTTCAAAGTTAGGTTGAACTTCAAAGTTAGATAATTTTGCTTGGGGTCATACCTACGTTTTTTCAAGAGAAGAATTTGGCTCTTGGATGAATGTGCAGTGTGTATTGCATTATTTGTCCTTGTGTCACCTGTATTGACATTTGAACAAACCAGTTTTTTTTTTTTTTTTCTTCCAGAATTTCCAAATAATTTGGCATTTAATTTCACAGAATTGGACCAAACCAGTCTGCAACAGTAATGAATGTTGCAATGATGTTTCAGACTCTCATCTGTGGCTTCATGTGCACTTCATTTACAATTGCCATTTTGAAGAAAAGAGCTTTTATTTAGAAACATATCCCCCAAAACACTGAGTAAGTGGTGTTTCTTTTGTGCAAAGAAACGTGTCGCATTTTAGTTTTTCTCTATTATTTTTGGAGAACAGAATGACATTTTGTTTTATTTTTGAGATGTTTTGTCCTCTTTTTGTCGCTGCACAACCAGCTGAGCTTGGCAGGTAGCCATGGTTTCCCTTTCTTATAGAACACCTGAAGTTAGGCAGCAAAGATTACGGTGCTTTTAACCTACGAGTAAGTGACTAGGATTGTGTTCTTACGAAATTTTTAACTTCAGTAACTTTCTTCAATACTCTATCATATAGCGCAGAGTATTAAAGCTAACACTCAGGCATGTGCTTTTTTCTTTTCCTGTCTCATTCTCTACTTCCCTACTAAATGTCACCTGTTGGCATTAATCATTTGTGCTTTGTGTTAATTAAAATCTTTAACAAAACTGGAAATGGTGCAGTGACATTGCTTTTACAACTAAGTTCAGAAAAATGTATATTCCTAATAATGATTCTGCAGTTTTTCGTTAGGCAAAAATACTATTATTGAACTATAAATGCAGTGATATGACTGCACTAAATATAGCTCCTTTATTGAACAAAAAGCACAGTTACACACCTTTCTCTTTTATTCATGTCTGCTGCCATTATTATGTTAGTGTATTTGAGACTGGAACTACACTGTGATTAGGCAGCATTTTTGCCATTAGTGTTCAGGTAGGCTTAACTGACGTCAGACTTTTCCCCAACCTCATAGGTGAGTTGGAAAATGAAACTAATAAAAAAGGTAATGGACTCTTGCAGAGTTATGAAAATTCCTGCACAAAAAGACAGTAAATCAAAATAAATAGATTGGTAAAGTCCAGCAGTGAACATTAAGGTTAGAACTGTGATCTGAAGAACTGATGAATTCACTCTTGCTACAAGTAAGCAATTAATATGAAGACCTAATAAACACTCTTCATCTTGGGGTTAAGCAGAACAGGCAATTGAAAAAAAAATAAAATATGTATTTTTCATTTTTCCCTATCCACATGTCATCTCTGAAGGGAGAGAAAATGGAGCTTTCAAGGATTTTTTTCCCCGGTTCTTCAGTCTGTTTAACTGAAGGTGACTCTGGCTCTGTGCAGTGAGGGCCATCTCCCACCCCCAAATCAATATTTTAATATGTCTTATCAGAAAGAGAATGAATTGTTTACTTTAAAACCTCAGGATCCCATAAAGGGCAAGGCAAAGGTGTCCACTGGAAACAGAGGCTTTCTACAGCTGACCACTGACTGCTGTGACTTGTAAAAGAAAACTAACATCTCCAACGATCCGAATACAATGATAGTCATCAAAATGTCATACAACTGAACCTCTGTTCTGACACATCCCAACGACACACCATGGGATCATTTGCTAGTTGTGTGAGATGGTAAGTGCTTTTCTGTGCTTGTTTCATGTAAATAAATGGAAATGCTAACATGTACTAACAGAAATTAAAAAGCGTAAATGAGTTTTGAATAATAAGCACTTCAGCATATCAAAATGACTGCAAATGCCTGTGGCTTGTGTAATTTAACAGGATTTAATGTCTTGTACATAGTGATCTCAGCCTGCACTTTCTATTAAAGAGATTAGGTAGCTTTAGAAAAAAAATAAAGTTGGTAGTAAGCATGCCTAGTCTTCACCAAGGTTACAGGAATGCTTCCAATTCTGAATACATGAAAAGGACAATTTTGTGATCCGTATTCAGATACTTCTTGAAAAATTTTGTTCTTCACAATGATCTTCTCAACTGGAACATTCTAGTAATATTCTTTATATGAACATCTAGCAGAAGAAAAGCAAAAAGTAGATTTTTCTTTTTCCTGTGCTGATTATTTTTTTCTTCCTCCCTGTACTAATCTGTTGTTTTGAGTTGCAGTACTAAAAGCTGGTGGCCATTTCTTTATTTTGTTACCTTTTGTTCACAGAAATACTCCTGTTGAAGCTGCTGGCAGCTTCCATGTAGTTGTGGAACTATAAAACTGCCTGCTTGAGGTTGCCTGGCTATCTATTGACAAACATTTCACAAGAAAGCCTAGTGGCACATCTGCCCGTGCCCTGCTGCTGCTCTTGGCACTGTATATGCCAGTGACTGTCCAACTTTACCTTAGCGAACTTAAGAGTAGGATCTTGTTTAACTTTTCTTCTCTGATGCAGATATAATGGCAAGTAAAATGTGTATGGGGAAAGATAAAGGGGGAAACCACTAATATCATGATGAGTTAGAAAGCAGTGTATAGTACTTGTGTCTATTTGGCATTAATTTCTAATTATCACCAGCTAAAGCATAGACACATTTATTAAAAATAGTCTCTGGACCTCAGCAAGCCACATCCTGACTAGACATAATGTGTTCTGGGTGTGACTCTGTGTCCTGTCATTAAATCAAAAAATTCAGTGCCATTTTGATGCACAGGATGTGCTGCATATCCTTTCCTTCTTTTGGAGGTGACTCCTTCATAGCTGTGATTTCACAGGGGCCTGACCTGTCTGTGGATCTGCAAATCTGCCCAACCACTCTGCGTATGCATTTCCCCACAGCACATGCAGACTCAAAACACAAAGTCAGTTAAAGATAAAAAATCATTTGGAAAAGTTTCAGCCCTGCCCAAGCATTTATAGGCTTGCTTCTTTGACAAAGGTGTGAATGACAGAGCATTTGTAATAATCACGTTCAAAACACAAAAACAATCTGACATGGTAAGCAGCTAGTGACAGTTCATTTCTCTGCTATTTACCAGCCAAGGGCCACTCAGAACCCAGCTCATGCTGCCAAGTCACACTTACTCTAAGGTTTGATTACATGTACTTATAAATCAGTAGTTTTACTGGTTCAGAGCTCCAATGAGTCTGCAACAGCTGATCAACACAAGTTGAACTACATGACATTTACAAAAAAGTTTCCATAAAAGAGATAACGTTGCATCAAAAGGTAAGGATTGCAAAATACTTTTGTTACACTGTGCAAAGTATGCTGGTGGTTCAGTATTATTCAATATATGTAGCCAGCCAGCTAGTTTGCAAGTTAGTGTCTCCCCTCTGCTGACACTAACTTTTGATTGCTGTGGACTACAGTGAGCTGGATTTCCCTACCTGATGATCTACATTTAAAATCAATATTTGGAAGCCCTAGGCCCTTATCCTTAAACATTTTCTGTTGCAGTTCTTTCTGCTTTCTCAAGCCAGGGCTGCTGTTTCTGCAGTAGCCGTCAATCTGTGTGTCACCTGGAGAGCAGATTTCTGTGCTGGAGCTTTTCCTGCAGAGAGCCATGTCCTACTCCCCTCTGCCTCCAGTGCTTCAGTTGACCTAGTGGCAGTTGCCCATACACAGTCTCTTATTTTGGGGCACACAGATCTGTGATTCTCACAAATTGCAGCATGCCCTGATTCAAGCTAGGGAATGCTGCTCCTTAAAGCTGATACTTAAAGTAATGACCACTTGGTCTAAACAAGTATAGAACTGTGATTTCCATCCATAGCTGTACCACACTCAGCTGATATGCCTCAGTTCTGTCAAACATTTATATTTTACAAACAGCTGATCATAGAGATTTATGCCTCTCCCTTTTGTTTCTCAGCTGGAATAGATGATGGGAGTGCTGACAGCAGACTGGGAATAAAGCAGAGTTGCTAAGGCTGTTACTGTGTGATGACACATCATCAGGGGAGTGAATTAGGAAAGATTAAAAAAAATGAGATTGACAGGAAGGCTAAACCCATGGGAGGAGTTCTGAGGATCTGAGAAGTCTACACATTGAATGATTTAACTTGCTTAACATTTTCTATTGCTAAAATGCTATCAGATCCAGAAGACTATAAGAAGGTGTAGCTTTCTTATATATGGGCTGCAAATACTCCCAAATACATAAAATACATAAAAATGTGAATGCATTTACTAAGCATAAAAATGAGATGGATGCTTTAAAAGCATTATACTAATATGTTCTGTTCTCTTCTCCCGGCACAAAAAGACAATTCCTTCCCCTCTCAGGAACACATCAGAAGGGTTCTTCTAACCAATCCATACAGCATTCTTTTCTGAGTTACAAAGTTCAAGCCTTCTGTAGCCACAAGAAACCACTGCTGAACTAAGCACATATGAAATCTTACCAAATTCTTCAAAAACTGAAAAATAATATTTAATGTAACCTGCTCTCCCTGAAAGATTTTTTTTTTTAATCCAATTTTAGGGGAATAAAGGACTTACACTCAGTAGTTCTCCTTTTTCTTGAAGTTAGTAGGTTTCATTACTATTATCAATTAGTAATTTGTTATTGCTATTGATGAACGTTCACTAGCTGGCTTGCACTTTCACAAAGCTACCTTCTGTCTGCACAGGATACCTAAGCTCTGGTTTCTAATTCTAATATATCCTCCCTTCTCTGGGCTCCTTCTCCATTTTCTCTGCTGCTTTGCAGTATTCAGATGTGATCGTAACATTCAGCTGAATACCCATGGTTTAAGAAATCACTGTGCATAAGATACTCAGTAAGTTTTTGTATGCTCTTAGACCACTCCTCATGAACAGAATCTTTTACATCTTCTTTTTTTTTTTTTTTTAAAATACTGAGGATGTGCAGAAAAATTACTTGCAGGTTAAACACAGAAACGTGCTCTGTCTTGTCAAACAACAACAAACACACACACACAAAAAAAAAAAAAAGTGAAGAAGAAGAATCATGTACCTTAGTTACACTGCTTAATTCATTGTTGGATGTGAAGTGTCACAGAAGAACTTGTGCTGAATGAAACAGTTGGAGGAGAAGCCCAACTTGCTGTCTAAGTAGGCTGGTTCTAAAACGTTAGAAAAAAACAAGTATATGGAAAACAAATATAGTCTTTAGCATCATGACTCTGATCTAACATAGAATAAGCCCCTGACTTCTATAGATATGAGTTATCTCCATTAATAAGAGAAAGGTACAAGTCCTTGCAGAAAATGCTTCATCCCTCTTTCCATAAATTTGTCTCTTAGGGCAGCACTGATGACTTTCTAAAAGTGCCTGTCCATTTCCTTTGTCTATAAAGGCACATTTAAAGCTACTTAGCTTTCAGATGTCTACAGCTGAGACAAAAATGCTGAATCCTATCTCCCACTTCCTTGGTGAGAACCCTGATGTGCCACATTAAGTATGCATACTGATGGTCTTTTTCTCTGTGTTTTGCAGATCTTTGAAGTCTCCATGCTGAAGTCTGCATGTGTGCATATTACTTCTTCCATGGACTAACAGTCTACTAGGAGAGCTGTGGAGTGTGACAATGGTGTTTGTGTCCAATCTATCAAACGCCATTATCACACTAAATAGCTACTGGTAGATCAGACTTCAATTCAGAAAACTATATGAACTGTAGCAATACATTCTCCTATTGTGCTGTGGAATAAATAAGCTTTCTACATGTCAGGATGTACAAGTAAACCCACAGTAATACGTGGGAAATACATAACTCTATGTGCATTTCCAGATTCGCACTGTAAAGCACACAAGAATCATCTGAATCACAGAATCATAGAATTCTGAAGGAATCTTAACACCAGTGTTGGGAAAGTGGATTTCATTGCAGTTGATGCAGCTGTAATTACTCTACCTCTGAAAAACAAGGCTGGCTTGGGATTTTCATTTTCCTGTTGGATTGTCCATGACAATAGAGTACTGAAGCCCATTACGTGATGTAGTCAAACCCTGGGTCTTTTTTTGGCACCCAATTAAAACATATGGGTTTCAAACATTAATTAGCTGACATGCTTGTAACACTTTTCAATCAGAACACCTTTCAAAATGTTGATAAAAAGCTATTACACCTAACTGGAAACAACATTTATTCACATTTCAAATGCTTGCAGCTTTGTTCCCTTCCATATCACAACTGTATATGCAATTTCAGCACTATGCTCAAGTCCATCATTTTACGTTCTGAACCTGCTGTTTTGGAAAGGGACACAATTTCCTCATAGAAGTTCTTCTGAAAACTTTTGTGAAGAATAAGAATCAACTGTGGGAACTTTCAAAGGGATTAATGAAAGCCAGGAACAAACAATGTAACGGGGGGGGGGCGGCAAATTTCCATTGAATAATCCAAGATTTAGGCTCACAGAATACTGTTTTCTGATTTGCAAAGAGTGGTAACCATAATTCAGCATGTTCATATGTTCATGGTTCATCAGCATGTTCAAAATTTTGATTGTTAAGTAACCAGGCATACATAATGAATAGGAAGCTTCCTATGGCTGTATTTCAGTGATGTGTAGAGTGCTGTTGGAAGATATATTTATCCTTCATATATTATACAGTGTTTCCATTTTGCAACCAATTTCATTAGTATTTCCCAACAGAACATGCTCAGTAAGTTACTTAATTTTATTCTCTAAACCTTGTTTTCTTCCATTAGTTATTGCTGTGCAACAGTCATTAGCAATGCATACTGCTGAAAACTAACAGAATAACTACAATATTGTATAGTAAAATTCAGTTCTAGTCCAGATTTTTGTAAAAAGAATTCTCAGCACCTCAAACAATAATAACAACCTCTGAGCTTCACAGAGGAACACAGAGCAGTTTTCCTACACCTTACATATATCCTAACTGTTCTTTGTGTTCTCCCTTTTCTTTTGTTTCCACCTGTTCTGGAAACCTGCACTGCCCCTCTGTGCAGGTACCTGATAGAGCAATAAAAGATATCTGAATGGAGAGTAACCCTGTGGCGCCTGGACTAACTAGTGCAGGAACACTCTTGCATAAGGAAGAATATAAAGCTTACTGCCTACAGGGAGAAGGAAGACTGTAGGATAAAAATGAAGAAGCGAGGGTAATTTAAAAGTCAAGTTTCTTCTGATTTAAATCATAGGAACTAATATATGGACGGTATCTCCTGAGCTCTTCCACAGAGTATTATTTGGTGTTTCGTCCAGTACATTTCCAGGTATTTCAAGGATGTTAACGTTTACTTTTTTAAATAAAAATATATACTCCAGAATGTATAAAAATGTGTTAAAATGTCCTTTGTAGCCTAAGTGATCTTGGGTGATATTGTCAGCAGATCAGTCCTGTCTTCGAGAATGGGTTTCTGAGGCAGTAAAAAACACATCGCTAGATACAAAGCCTGTTATTTAGTAGCTTCAAAGTGGTTACGCTCTAGGCAAAAATGAGAAGTTTAAACCAGAGATAGCCCACACCTGTGTACACGGAGTATACTTTTTTATTAGCCAGATGCAGGAACGACTGCACAGACTCTTCTGTTCCGGAAATAGTCATGATGATACAGGTACTACAGAGTGCCAAGGCTAGAGACAAACACAGTGCAGACATTGTCACCTTTAGCCTTCTAGATCTTACCAATGTCGTTTCAGCTTGCAGTTCCCCAGATCCTGCATTCCAGAAGTGCAGATCATCCCAGATGGGCTGAGAGCCTTTTACGATGGGTTGCTTTTTTTTTTCCCTTCCAATCCAAAATAAACATCAGACACAGGGACAAGGAAAGGGAAAGAGCAAAGTCAATGATAGAGAATATGAAGGAGAAGCGGAAGTGAGATGGTACATATAGGAGCACAGAAGACATGAAGCATAGGGAACAAGTTGCTTCAAAGGTAGAAGAGGAAGGTGAGGGTTCAGACCCAAGCTAGGTCAGTACCATACGAAGGAGACTTTATTACCTTTATTGAGGGACAGCTCAAGCTGAGAGGTAAGGCCAAGAACAGAAGTGAGAACACCATGTAGACATCCAATGAACACAAAGATGTTATTAACCCTGGTCCAGCATCAGCCACACTAGAGCCAAGGTAACTCCTACCAAAACTACTTTTGTAGTGTCACACCCAGAAATGCCCCAGTTTCTGGGAACACAGTGCAGCAGTACTAGCTGTAACACTGCACAAATCCTGTTCAGCTGCGTAAGGTTTAGCTAAGTAGTACAGCTGTACTGATTTCAGATATCACTTACCCCTGGAAGCAGCACAGCTTCATTCACATGCAAAGCCATGAGCAAAAATGGATCTGCACCTGGAACCCATCCACCATGTACTTTCCTCAGCTGGTTCAGTGCCCTGAGCAGCCATGTGCTTATGCTGATCAGTCAGCTGGATAACATTACAAAGGCCCAGAAAAAAATTGCTTCAGGGGCTTGCAGTAGCTCCTAGTAGGAATATGTTACTTGGTAGCTATAGCAAAAAATGCGTACCCAGTCCTGCTTCCATCTGAAAGACATACATGTTTTTTCTGAGTTATTTGAAAGTAGAAAGACAGGTGGAAGATTTAAAAAGGAAGTGTCCCCTGAAGCATCCCCTGTTTCTGTAAAACTGGCCACATCAGGAAAGAGCTGGCTTCAAGAGCTGATGTGACATGCTTGCACCCTCTGGCTCTCATGGACAGGCATGGAAGGGAAAGCTTCACTTAGCTGGAAAGTCTTGTTGAATCCTGAAGTCATTGAATCCTGAAGCTTGTCTACTGAATGCCCCTAACAACAGGTCATGGTGGCCCGTCTTGAACACTAGGCTGCTGCTGAAGTCCACTTTGGTGGAAGAAAAGACTGTTTTCATTTCCACATTCATAGACTTGATCACTTTCTTGCTGGCACATACAATAGCATCACTAACTTTGGGGGATTTTTTTTAGCACAAATTTAGACACACAAGGCATCTGTAGCATTAAAACTAACAAGGGACATTGTTCTGCACTGTTGCAAAACAAGCTACTTCAGTCATTCATCAACATAGCCAGAATCCAGCAGCAACAGAAAGGCTCCCAAAGCCAGCATTCTGCTGTCCAAGACTTGCTAAGTCAAAGTAAAAAGAGGAAAATCCCTCCCCTCCCTCATTATGCCTGCTACCTAGGAAGCTTGTACCAGTATTGCTTGCCCTTCTCCTGATTACTGGTACAGCAACTTTTCTTATTTGAAGAACATCTTAAGCTCTTTCTCTCTTCCTACTCAGAAAACGTGTGCTGCTTGTCTGAGCACAATACCCATATTATATCAACAGAAAGAGTAGGAGATTAGGTGTTTCATTTTGGACTAGTTCTACAATTTGCAGTGTCTCCAATGTCTCCACAGCTTATTCCACATCATTCATTCTTTTAGAGATGCAAAACATTTATCACTGCTGATACTACACTGGTGGAATGGCAGTACAGGCTCTCTACGTTCCACTTGTAATATTACTAAGGAAATCCATTTAAAATATTTGGTCAAACATCTATGTGTGCAAACAGTTCCTACCTTACCCTAGTGCTCTGTGCCAGTAGCCAGCAGTACAGATTAATCCTCTCTCCCTATTATTACTACTGTGCTCTTAAAACTCAAAAATAAAAAGTTATTTATTGAGGCTTTTATTATAGAGCGACATGACCTTCACAACACCCACACAAGTTTCTTTAAAGTTTCTTTAAGAAGGAAAGAAAAAAGTTTCTTTAAGAGGAAAGAAAAAAAAAAGAAATGAAGATATAACAAAGATGTATTTCTGCAATTCACTATTAGGTTATGTGAGGTTAAGTGGCAGGAGTTATTTTGAAAAGTTCCCCCAGTACAAATTGCATGTGATTTTCTCTTAGTATTTGGTTTATAAGGACTCGATTGGGAAACATACTTTTTTCTAATGGTGTCCTCTATTTTGCATCTACTTCAAGTGGATAAACAATAGAGGCACAGCATTTGAAATGAACCTACTGCCTTCAAAAATTGTGGAGGCCTAAGGCCAAGCAATTTGTAAAGCTAGTGTGTGCATAAGGGCTGGGATTACTTAACAAAGTGCTGCAGTGATTTATTCATCCAAGACTAGCCATTCATAGATTCAGATCCCGAAACTTAGCAGTCTGGCTTTTTTAATTTTGAAACTTGGAATGAAGAATAATGTAACTTTTATGGCAAGGACCTATCTTCTTGCACAGATTAAAAAATGTTACTGTCGTTTTGGTTAAAAGTTTCTCAAATCTCCACTCTTACAGAAAAGACTCCAGATATATCTCCCCATATTTCAGGACAAGGCTGACCGTTTTCCATACCCAATGACTTTATCCTTGTGGGTAGGATTGCTATTAAGATCTAAAGCTGACACCGTAATCTGCAGCTGATTCCAGCAGCTCTGCACTGGTTTTCAAAAGCCCAAACTCTGCTGCCTTTCCGAATCCATTCAGGACTGATGTACTCTGATTCAGTCATTGTCACCTTTGAGCACTTCTGACCACTCGAAAAATTTTCAAAAGTCTCAAGGCTCAATTTCAAAAGGGGACGAGACAGACAATTTCAAATGTGCAATGAGGCTTTAAGTATACCACATACTTTGTGGAAAAAAAAAAAGAAAAAAAGAAAGATCTACTTATATGCCTAATATTTTGCAGATGTGGACCCATACTCTGAAATCCTCTTGGTGTTCTTGAAAATGTTTCCTCTGCAGCTTAGCTATTTTTTAACGTTCTTAAATCCAGGAAAGAACAGGTAAAATTCTCAGTTTATTTATAGGGACACATACCTCTAAAAACTCAGTATCTCTATGACATTCATGTGATGAATTATTTTTGAAGAAGAAACATCCTGTAGAAGCTTTGTTGGCCCTCCATTCTTGAGTGTTTTGTCATTGTTAGTCTGTGTAACAGAAGTTAAATCACAAAGCATTAGTGTTTCAGTCTAAACTAGAGCAAAGCCCTATGAAGAGCATAACATTTTAAAATTGCTATTAGGGATACAATGCAATTTATCTATTCTGTATGTGCTTAGGAATACCAATTAAAATAATAACACAACTGCTAAGAACAAGAATTACTCTGTAAATGCTCCTTAAAAAACAGGTTCTAGTTTCTGCCTTGCTGATATATCTGTTGGGACTGGAATACAAATTCATTTGACTTGCTTACAAACAGTGCTTTGTTTTCATTATGTAGAAGACAAAAAACAGAATTTGGCTCAGATTAAAACATTGTCTGTAAAACAGATAGCTCTTTCTCGCGTTCACCTCAATGGGCCATTAAATCTAGAGCCCAATGCGAATGCTGTTTACCCTACTGCCAGCTATGACTTTTCTGCTTGTCGTTTTGCAGACAGCCAGTTGATGCATATTAGTAACACAGGTACAGCAAGGTAAAACCATAGTTCTACAAGGTCAACCTTTCGTGTGCCATTGAAGTCAATTGACATTAATAGGACCAAACCTTGTCCTCCCAGTCCTGTTTCATGGTCCAGACCTTTGTACAAAGTTGAGATCACATGCACTCAGTTTTCATTCTTTTCAAATAGCATTTTCAACTACTCCCTGGTACCAGATATATATGTGTGTTCTATAACAGCAAGACTAAGGTGAATAGAGTGCCTAATTATCATTCTACAAAGACAGCAAATATCAATAAAGTCTTTTTAAAGTCTTTTTTTTTCCTTTTCTTTTCAAAAATCTGATGTGGAAATTCAGAGACAGCCAGACAACCGGTCCATTAATCACTATTTCCCATCTGTTTCCAATGTGCACACTGGAGTTCTCTCAGTATCACTACCAAACTATATAAATTTTAAACTTTTCATGTTGTGACCCAGAAGTGTCAGTCAGGAACTGGGGATGTTTTTGAGGGACCTGTAAATACAAGGTATTGCTGCCACTCTCTTCCCACCTGTCAGACAAACCAGACACAGGTGGGCTGAACAACAGACAGCTGAGCAAGTGTGAAACAGAACAGGGCAGCAAGGAAACAAATAAAAGGCAAAGACTCAATTCTCTCCTTCCTTTGGATATGCTGAAGAGCAATGACCTGTGAGTACTATGATAGAGCAAAGTTTTAAAACTTGTTGAGATGGCTTTAAACTGAGATAATCATTTAAGCATTTTCTACTTCTGGTAGCCATTAATGTATAATTATTTCAATGTAATTGCACATGTAACTGAACTCAAGGGCAATGACTGAATTTTAACAGCACCGTGTGCATTATTATAACTGAAGCTTTTGGTCTACTACGAAAAGAAAAAAAAGAGTGCTCTAAAACAGTGTATTTCTAAGTTTTCCTATAGTATTTCCTAAGTTTCCTATAGAATGGTTTGGGCCAGAAGGGACCATAAAGATCTTCTAATTCCAACCCCCTTGCCACAGGCAAAGCCCTATCCAACCTGGCCTTAAACACTTTCAGGGATGGTGTAACCTGCTCCAGCACCTCCCCACCCTTAGAGTAAAGAATTTCTTCCGGATGTCTAATCTAAATCCACCCTCTTGTAGTTGAAAACCATTACTCCTTGTGCTATCACGACACTCCCTGACAGAGTCCCTTTCCTGCTTTTTTGTAGGCACGCTTTAGGCACTGAAAGGTTGCAACGAGGTCTTTCTGGAGCCTTATCTTCTCCAGGCTGAACACCCCCAGCTCCCTCAGCCCCTCTTTGTAGGAGAGGTGTGCTCCAGCCCCTTGATCATCTTTGTGGACTCCTCTGGACTCACTCTGCTATGTCCATGTCCTTCTCGTGCTGGGGGCCCCAGAGCTGTACACAGTGCTCTAGGTGGGGTCTCACAGGAAGTGAAGGGGTCTCATCAGTACTGAAGGCACCAGGTAAATGCAGCATGGTGATGTTTTTAGGCAGGCATAAAATACCAACAAAACTAATTCTCTGAGGTTGCAATGGGAGGCTGGTTTCTTAATGCCCTTTCTCCTAGATACCAGGAATATCAGCAAGCAGAACACTTCAGAGGGGAAACAGGAGCAAACTTCCTTCCCAAAGATGAACAAGCATGAGCTGGCTACTTTAGAAAGCTAGGGAATCGTTTTTCAGCTCCTACATGAAAGACAGGAAAGGGTACTTCAGGTAAAGTAAGGGTGGCCTGCAAACACATCTGTGCACACACAGCATCTGGATCAGGCAGTAATATTTGAGTGAGCCTTTTCCATTTACAGGACAGCATGGGGGAATTCAAGTTCCACAGCTAGGTCAGGCCTCTCTTCTGGTTTTATGCAGGCTTCTTACAGTGTTTCCTGGCTCTGACATATAAGCAGCCTCCTAAACTGGATGGCTTACACTGTCCAGCACACAACTGAATGTATGGATACTGAAGAACTGGAAAGACTTGTGGAAGACCCTCCTTCCCCCTTTGGTACTCCTCATTGATGGAAAGTTGTCTGGAGCAAAGCTCTTGCTCAAAACCTCTCCCACCATGACAGAAAGGGAAGGGCTACCCTACGTAGGCTACCCCGTAGTTGTTGACCTAAAAGCATGGTCCCCCAGGCTGGGTGTCTCAGCTTCGTGCTAACTGCCTGGCACTGACATGCATGCCCCTGGCTGACCCAGTGGTTCCAGCTGGAACACAGCAGGGCTCCTGGTATGCCCCATCCCCAGCAGCTTCTCTTCCCTACCAAAGCTAGCCAGAACTGCAAGAAGCAATCAGGATCACAGTGCAGAATTCCAGACACAAGTAAGTGATGCACTGATTGCTGTCAGATGGCAGTGGAAAGTAGCTTGCTGCTATCCTCATCGCTAGGTGCACTCTGGCCATACACAGTCTCATGCCCTCACAGGCACTGGCTTCCAGCTGAGAGAGGGAGGTGGGTAAACTCAGACTGGGTCCTGGTCTGAACAATGGAGAAGCCAGAGCAACGGGATGTCCCTGGGAACATCTCTTCCCCACAGGACAGCTGGTGCCAATAAGACCATTTGCCTCATCTGAGCCATCCCCCCCCCCTCTGACTGCTGCACTTGGTAACTCCTTCAGAAATTCTGCTCTGTGCCCTCTTCTACCTCCAGTTCCTCGTGATACTTCAGATTCTCTAGAGCAGCACAGCACTGTCATTCACTTTTATTTTGAAATGAATGAATCCCCTTCCTCAGCACAATGAAATTGTTTTGCCAAGGTTTTATTCTCAGTGTTTTGTCCCAGCCTTCAGTCACACTCTCCTAAGTTCCCACCTTTCTTTAGCATTTTCTATTTAAAAACTCATCTTTCAAATAGTCTTCCATATATTTTGTTTCAGATTTTACTACAATACCACTCAAAGTTCTGCAGTGCTGTTTTGTAGCTGGTCTCCTCTGCCTAAGTTAATAGAAAATGAATAAAAATTCAAATGTTTCATAACTGCCCTGAAGAACTACATCCCACGTAACACTGGGAGGTTAAAATGCAGATGTTTGTCTGACAGTCTCTGCTTCCTTTACTCTGAATGTAGAGGAACAGGCATTTCTTTACACTGTTAATCTAACCTATTTTAGGTGTTTGCTTTTCAGGTGGCCTGTACCTTGCTCTAAATTGTATTGACAAGACCTTAATTAATTGTAAAGGGAGCACAGGATGACAAGTCTAAACGTTTACATCTAAACTGTAGTCAGGTAGGTTTCTTCTCCTAGTGTCAACTGCTCCCCATCAGTTTCTTTCTTATTTAGCACCCACTGCTTATTGATACAAAGTAGAACTAGTTTGAGAAGATTTTTATCTTCCTCAGCACTGATGGGACTCTTGCACTCCAGGCTTCCATACAGATAATGGGTTCCCAGCACCACTGTTATTTGGTAGTCACATAGGGATAAGAAGTCTGACAACGTTTGGTATTTGTATTCTAAGTGTAGGCACTGCAGGTTGGGTTTTCAGCTGGTGATGCCCAGTACACTTGCTGCAGTCCTGACATGCACAGTTCCCTCCTTTGGCTGCAAATCTCCACATAAGCTGCACTTCCACGTAAGGGAGCACAGTATATTTTCCCAGTTCTGGCCCTGTCCAGGCATTCTGGATAGATTGTGACTCCTTAGCAGCATGCTGGCCCAAGGTACCTTTCATGTTCCTTCAGAAACAACTCTCACATAAAAGACCTCGTACTTATTTGAGTTGAAAATGTTTCAAGGTATTGAAATATTCTCTTTCTGTAATGGCTTATTTCAGATGCTAGCTGTTTGGCAACATGCAGGCTTCAAGCCTCTATCTTACAATAGGACTGGTGCA
Source organism: Oxyura jamaicensis (assembly GCF_011077185.1). Lineage (NCBI taxonomy): Eukaryota > Metazoa > Chordata > Aves > Anseriformes > Anatidae > Oxyura > Oxyura jamaicensis. The sequence goes on along the minus strand of NC_048926.1, from coordinate 253,561 downwards.
AGTGCAAAAGGATTGTGCCACAGGGTTAACTGTAGAGTTAAAGAAGCTTTCCTGGGAAGCAAGGAATTCTATGGAGAATCACACATTGTCCATTTTTAAGTTGATGACATCACTTTGTGAGAAACTTAAAGATCCTAGCCATCTTTATGTGGGACAGAAGGCACAAATATCCAATTGTGTATGACTGTCTTGTATTGAAAGACATATAAGTAGAGAAAAATATTATCAGAATAGGAATATAGCAGTACTACAACATGCAAAGATCTGGGAGAGAAAACAACTTTTCCAGAGCAGCCTGACCAACAATAATGTGCAAAACTTTTACTAAGTGGCATCTTAAATATTTTGATGTTTACACTGCAGCTGAACCCACAGTCTCACAGGCACAGACACACAGAAAGGAAGATGTTCTCCAGCAACCCATGGTGCACTCAGAGGCCATGATTCAAAGTGTACAGTTACCAATACATAGAAGGGTTGTAAAACAGTCCAGGCAGATGGCTTAATTTATCTTCAAAACCTTGCCCTATTGTTAAATCTCAGGTACCTATGCCATAGAATCAGCTCCTTTTTTTGCTGCTGGCATCAGCATCAGGATGACTTCAAAATAACGTCATTAGTAAAAGACCAACATTATCCTCCCATCAGAGCCTTCGTGCCTATCACTATTACATATCCTCAAGAGAAGTTTTCACAAGATGGGACAGTGCTACTTAATGCTCCGAAGATATGAAGTCTCTAGGTTCTCTTGCTTTCTTGGGCACTGTGTTCTTAATAGTCGGTGAGTTTGGTAGAGTTTTGCTTTTCGTGGATGTTGGTTTCCTCTGTTTTTGATGAGTGGATCGGAGAGATTTCAGCCCCAGCATCTCACAGTACTTATTGCACTGGTGGAGGGCTCTGAACTGCTCAATGAAGGAAATGGAGCAGTTGCCTTTAAAACCTTTGTATCTGTAGCAACAAAGAAAAAAAAAACAAAGCCAAATGGGATTTCAAGATTAACTTTCAGCACAGGGGAGGCAGAGTATGACTGTTGACTCAAAAGCAACCTGACAATATTAAGCAAGTCTCTTCCACCCATGCTGTTTTGAGAAGCACTAACTCTTTCACAGATAAGCAAAGTGAGCCATTAAGATGTGAAAGAAACCAGGTAATAAGCAGTGACAGAAGACAGAAAAGGGCTGAAAGGGCTTAGCTCTGCGGCCTGGCTATTCTTTTTCATTTTCTTTCATTGGCAACATCATTGTCTGCTGGTTAACTTTTCCTCGGCAATATACAAATGAAATCCATTATACATCATTCTCTATAAACAGTGTTTTTGACTACCAGGTAGACAGGGTTGCAGTAGGAGGTGTTGTCAGAACTGGAGGCTGTTTTCATCCAAGCATGTAAATATAACTTCTCTGCTATGCTTTTCCCTCACTCAGGATTTGACTACAAGATCTCATGGAGCCAAGCCTCTTGGGGAAGAACGATGTAAGGAGGATTCCTCAAGAATGCAACCTCATCCAGCCTTCACAGTTCTCAAGCCACCAACTATCTCCCATTGCTACCTCTCCCTTCTTCAGCAGGCTAGAAAAACCAGGGATTAGACAGAGCACATACTTCCCTCTTCTGGTTGCTGTCTTTCCTTCTGGTACTTGCTTTTTAAGCTGTATCAGCATTTCAAAGGCTGCAGCAGCTTTTTAAAAGCTGCACCTGCTTTTTGAAGGAGTCATTTTTGGCCAGAATGACAAGGCAGAAAAGAGAAAAAACACCAGGGTGCTCTTCTTGTCTGGTAATCTTAATAAGCTCATCTTCTACCCTATTCTCTTGGTTCACTGGATGTACAAAGTCCTCAGATGTATATTGTGAGTTATCACTGCACAAAACAAACAACAAGAATTTAGCACTGAAATTAACACCACATGATCCCTGTACAGCATTCCAGAGAACTTATTTTCTCATGCAGATTGCACAGTGTTAAAGAAAATACTGTTGCTCTGAGACACTCAAACTCTTTTAGATGGATAAACATTTTTATTGCAACACATTTTGCCAAATTTTCTCCTAAAAAAAGAATGGTGCCAGTGATGAAAATATAATGAAATTCCTTATAAAAAAAGGGGGGGGATGATATGTCTCCACATCTGCCTGGCACAGAAGTGCTGCCTGATGCCCCATCCCTGGAAGTGCCCAAGGCCAGGCTGGAAAAGGCTTTAAGCAAGCTAATCTAGTGGGAGGTGTCCCTGCCCATGGTAGGGGGCTTGGACCTCTTTGAGGTCCTTTCCAGCCCAAACCATTCTATGACTCTATGACTGTACTGGAGGCTCCGTAAGAGAAGGAAGTGTTCTCTTGCTTCTCTGGGGAAGTAATAGACTTCAGACCTTACACTGGAGCTCCTTTACTACAGCCATCAGCAGAACATAATTTTCCCAGACAAACCTGACTGTGCTCAGGAAGAAAATCTTATCAAGCATTGATGGTGACTCCAGAAACTACTCAGAGCAGAGCAATACGCTGCCAGCAAATGGCAATAACTTAGATGGAAGTATTCTGATTAATTTACCACGACTATTCAATGAACCATTGGATCTTTCCAGTGAGTGCCAGTGGCAACAAATAATACAAACAGCTGTTGTTACAACACCTTGCACAGTCATGGTGTGTCACTGCTGGATGCTGCAGCAGCACGCGTAACACAGATGCAGCTGCCAATTACCTATCTGAGCAGATAAGGAGCTCTGTGAAGGCTTTGGGTAGCATCTGTTTACTCTGGTATCTGAAGTTCTCCATTTCTGCTGCAAGACTGATTAAGAGCCTTCATTTCTCCTGCAGTTTGTGTAGGTATTTTCTGCTGAGCTGGCAGAAATATTAATGATAAAGAATCTTCAGGGCTAGCAGTTCAGTAAGAAGTTTCACTGCAGGGGATAATGGTTATTTTAATTTGTGGATGCACCACACACTGTCTTGGTCTCATTTGTTTTTCTTTGGTGGCCATTTTATTGCAGCTAAAGGAAATCTCTTCGTGGGGTTTTCTCCCTCACAGAAAGCTCAAGTGCTATAAAATTCTGACAACATTCTTTTATTCATTTATTTGTGGAAATAATCTTGGCATGAAAAAGTTGAGCAAAAATATCCCACTTTTCTCATGAAATAAACAGAAGTCCGTCCAAATTGCTTTCCCATCTGTATTTAGTATTTGTCACTTCCTCTATGTCTTTGAAGGAATGTCTGGACAAAGAGCAGTAAGGTAGATTTTGCTCATACGATACTATAAGAGACACTTTAAATGAACAACTGAATAACTAACTTTAGAATTCAACAAATATTACCAATATTTTTGGTAAAAGAGGTAAGAACATAAATATATTGTGAACAAGGGACAGAACATTTATATTAAAAACATCGTTTCACTAGCTTTACTCCTAAATAGTCATCTTCATTTCCCTTCTCTTAGAATAACAGATTTGCATGTGATCTTGTGGCTACAGATGGGGCCTAGGTAACACTCTCTGTCCATTTTGGAAGCTGAGAGGCATGACTGAGCCTAGCTTGGCTCCGCAGCATGCAAACAGCTCCAATTCTTACAGTGGGCCATAGGAAACTAATCTAGAGATGTGAGACCAAAGCTTTGCATCTGAGATCTCCCAGCTGCTTGCTGCTTGTTAGTCACTGATTCCACACAGCCCTCCCTGGATCCTTCCAGACTGCATCATTTTTCTGTACAGGCATAATGAACACAGCCCTGTTGTAATTTGGCAGGACTTGTGAGCTTAATTCAAACCACTCCGTGCTGTTATAGCTTCTGGTATGTGTAATAGGGAGAAGGTCTGCATTAGTGAATGTCTTCCAAATTGCATGGTCCATATTGCTCTCACATGTTCTGCATTCAGTAACACCAGCCTACTGACTATTTCGAGCCATGAAAAATAGGTCTCCTGTTTTACACAACTTTCTCTCTTAATTCACTGACTGGATGACTGGTGAACAAAACATGGACAGAATTCCAGCTCTCAAAGCTGGCAACTGCGGTCCAGCCCAGACCAAATTCTCCTTAAATGTGAAGGGTGACTGCTGAATTTGTCCCCTGGCTTGAACTCCCCAATGCCTGTCACTGCCATGTTGGGTCAAGCCAAACCCATGACTGTCTTGAAACCAGACAGATTTTCAGATCCACTCCTGGCAAACAGCACTCCTGTTCATCATCATGACTGCGGGTCACTCTGTTTCTGTTTCCTTCACCTTTTTGTCCACCATTCTTGGATAAATACCTGGACAATTTGCACAGCTGCTAAACTGGTTCACTGCCCACACTTAAAAGCCAGTCACCAGGTTGTACTATTTTTGTACATGTTCACCAAAGAATGTACTAAATATCTTATTTAAAGGAGTATTTCCTGACTCTAGTGCACCCCAGTGGCTACTTCAAAAAAATACTTTCCAGGCTTTCCTGATTCTAGTTAGGCTTCACCTTCTATTGACAGAAACTGTATTGCAGCTACTTCACTGCACTGGATAAACCACATTTTGCTTGTCGGTTCTTTTGCTTTCCTATTCACTGGTAAAACAGCCCTAAAGGATAAAAGATCAGAATTATGCTGAACGATGTTAACTGTTGAAAACATCAATCTCTCCACATGAAAGAAGAGAAAGATAAAGACAAAGGATACATAAATACTCATTCAGAAATCTTTGTTCAGACCTGGAATATGAGTCTGAACCAAAAAATAAAAATAAAAAATTAATGGCAATGAGAAATGCTGAATATAGGTTTGAAATTTTAATATATGCTGTTTATTATGCATGGTTAACAAGAAGCACTGGGGGAAAAATAATGACCATGAATGATTCATGACAGTTGCCATATTTGCTTCTGCAAAGCCATCAATAACAGTTTGCATCATGACATTAGATTATTTGTCAGCTTGACTACACTATGAGCACAGAGACGGGAAGGGGGGCGATTTTTTTTCAGTTTCTATTTTCTCTGGATCACAAGTTTAATTTTAGAGTGAAATTAGAATTGTGTTTAATTTCCATCCCTAGAAGAAACAATACGATTTTGTTTACGTTCACCAAGGATCACAAAGCATTTCCCAAGGATATTTTTGTTTTGCCTTGATGTAATCAGTATATGCTTAGAGAACTGGAGGACCTAACTGTCATCAGTGAGGTCATAACCTCTGCAAGGAGTGGTTGATGGGGATTTGTATAGGCAATAGCAACTAAAAGTCAGCTTTATGTCTTCTCTAACAATACTGTTAAAAACAACAGAATTGCACTGTAAGTTCTGGTTAAGTATGACTATGTATGTTCTCCCCGACATGTAAGATATAAAATCTCTCACTAGCATGGTTGTACACTACCAAAGGTAGCAATAACCTGTACTACAGATGAATTCTCTGTACTTGTTTTTCCCATCCAGGTTCATTGAATTAAAAATCAAATGGCAGATTATTAATGCAGCGGTGTCCTTTCTGGGAAAGGAGTGTGAAAGAAAGATACAGGACCAGAAATTATTTTTTTGTCTTGTAGCAATATCATTAGCTATATCTCAGACAAAGCAATAGTCAATATTTTTAAGAGGTTGTACATGAAGGGAATTCACTTGTATATGACTGAGATGATCCTTACTACAGCTTGCATTGTATATTTGTTTTCGCACTTCACCTTCCTCTTCCTTAGTCCAATATGTGTTTTTATATGAATAATTGCCCATAGGGAACTGGATTACATCAACTGAAGCCTTTCTATAAATCTCCTGATTCCAGAGAACAGTATTGTCCAAATAAAATTTTTATGACTTCTTTGTTTTACAACAGGATGATGCAACTTCATTTCAAGTGATATTTCAACTGACTTCACTTCGGATCTACAGCTGAAAGAGTAAACCAATGTAAGTTTTGAAGGGATGCCAGCCTGCAAATGTTAAGGATTTTCCCAGAATATTCTGTGGTCAAATTTTTAATAATCTAAAAGATGTTGTGAGGGATTTTCTGCCATAACATGCGTATATAGACAAGTTCCGTTTCAGTATAAGGACTGAGTACATGTGATTGCATCTGTTTTCTTCTATCAGTTTCTCAAGGAAGAGTAAGAATTTAAAGCACCTGTCACACACATTTACCCAGAAAGCTGTGTAGGGTGCCAGGAAACAGAATGGTGACAATACAACACAGCCAAGTGTGTGTGTTGGGAGAAGAATAACATATAGTCATTGGAGAAAGAATGTGATTACAGAAAACCCTGCTGGAAGGAGTACCTTTTTCTGGTGAAAAATTCTGTAGCCATTATGACTAAAGGGTTGGATCACTGAATGATCCAGGATAACTTCAAAGTGATAACACAAACTACATGACTATAGTATGCGTTAAATCTCTGGATCTCACTGCAACATGTACTATCAGGGAAGACAGTATAGCATATTTAAGGTAAGAGGTGAGCCTCTGAATAAAAAAATACTAACCAGAATGCTTTTCATACTCTTTGTTTCTCCCAAGAGGGAGATCTGGGAAACAGGCAAACCTGTGGGGCAGGCAAACTTGGGGAACAGTCATGGTGCTCTTGTTGCAATACAAGAGATGGGATAGATGGTGGTGACCATCCTTCTCCACAGTGGTAAATGCTGCATCCAGATTCTTCCCTCTGTACAGGAAAGAGCTGCCACTGGCCAGCATTTCAGGCAATAGTATAGATAAAGTGGACTACAGTAGGACCATGGCTATTTTGCTGCCCCGTCCCTTTCCAGCAGACAGCTGATTCGGATGGCTACCTTCACTGCCTATTTCTGTCAGTGGCTCTGTTTATCTGTGATATGATCAGAAGCTTTAATTAACAGAAACTTAAGGGAAGTGAAAGAAAGTTAGAACATTAATGGCCTACATCTTTATACCTATGCTTAAATCTTCCCAAAAACTCTGAAGCTATTACAAAACTACTAGGAAATGGACCTCCTTAAGTATTATGAAAAGATAATTTGTTATAGCTTAGAATTATTGCCTTTGAGAGAGAGGGGGAAGACGTACCAGAAAATCTCTTAACACTCTTCCTACCAGATAAGCGGTCTATACAAAGCTAAATAGACATCTTCCTTCCACCCATGCATCTGACAAGAACACAAGCTCAAGAAAAGTTAATGGTCACTGCCTACTACGGACTCGATATTCCTTTTGGGTCCCTTGCAACTCAGAATAATCTGTTCTGCTTTGCTATAGGCAGAAAAACTCAATTCTAAGTTGAAAACAGAGCCTCTGTAAATGCTTGTTTTGGAAATACATATTCTAAAGCATTGGCACTTTTGCTAGCTGCAAGAGGGATTTTAGCTTCGTTCCCTTACATAGTCCCTGCACCATCCCTTTAATTTCCTTGCAAAAAGGGCAATACAGACTTTGACCCCTTTCAGGGCAACTCCTTCTCTAGATCCCACAGTCCTGTGGCAGATTTTCTCTCTTCTTCCAGTGGAAGAGAGAAAGGGGAAAGTGGTCACTTCAGCTACTGGCAGCAGGATTTAGTAGTTGGGCTAGGTATATATAAGAACTTGTATATGTATTGGCTGGGGCAGGTGCTAGAGAATGCAAGCTCTGGCTCCAACAGCATGTTGGAATCAGAAACATTCCTCTGTGGTCAGAAGCTCTGGACAGCACAAACAACAGGTTTCACTGTACCCCAGGCTGGAGCCAGTGTTGGCCCTGCTTTTTCAGCCTTACCTTCCTCCAGCTGACTTACTACGTAGCCTGTTTGTCAGTCAGCTGAGACCTTGATTTCATTCTTGAGAAGCCCCGTGAATAAGCCTATTTTAACAGAGGCATAAAACAAAAGCAAAGCCCAATCTACAGTGTAGATCCATCCCCTTAAACAACACAAATGTGTTTCCCATATAGAAGGATTCCCGTAAACATGAACAAAAAGAGGAGTTTAAAAGAGTCTAATGAGTACTGCTTTCTTCCAAAGTTAAAGCAAGAATAAATTTCCAATGGCCCTCCCGCAAAATATTTACACTGTGCGGAGGTTGATGCATAAAGCAAAACCACGTTGTAGAGAAGCAATTTTTCACTCACCCTTTGGCCAGTGTTGCTATGCCAACATCAGTTAACTTCATTCCTACACCTACAAGACATCAAGGAAACAGAGAGTTTGTGTTACATTAGAATTTCTGCAATATTTTCAGATTCAAAAAAAGCCATATGTAGAAGCCTTAAGTATTATTTACTGATTTTTTTTTTCATTTTAACTATTTGTCAGCGTTTTTTGAACATTTTAAATTACTCCCATTAGAACCAGTATGTTTGTGCTCTGTATCACTAGGAATTTCTGGAAGTAAACCTCATTACAGTAATTTACAGATAGCAAAGTGACAAAGAGAGCATAACTTATTTCCTGTCTGGATAGTCACTGCCGGGGGGGATACACTTTCATGACTGCATTTTAAGAAAGATTTAAAATCTTTAGTTATGCACCTGCCATGGGATGCCTATAATTATTTATGGGTTTATGTTTTTGGTGCTTTGCAAACTTGCACCACAGTGTTTATCAGTAAGAATTTCACATTTGCTTTGCTAATCAACCTGGTCAGTCAACCTTGTTTTTACTTTTTGGATGAGAAAGCCCAAATCCCTTTCTACTTCAGTGTTTCCAAAACTTTTTTTTTTTTTTTTCATCCTGTCCCTTTGTTGACTTCTTTATAGGGAGAAAAAAAAAAAAAAAAAAAAAAAAAAAAACAGTTCTGTAGTATGCATTTTGTCTGTACAGGAAAACAATGGTCTCAAGACCATTTTCCTTGGAGAACACTCTTAGAAATCTCAACTGGCATGCCTGAAAAATGCAGCCAAATATTCAAATGACAGGATGACCATAGAGGAAGGTTGTTTCTCTTCAACAGCAGCAGGTACATTGTCCTTTTTTGGCAACAATAATTGTACAGGTTCAGATACCATTTCTGTCATCTTCCTTCCCTCAGGCTAGGATGTTTTTCTTTCTTCTCCCTTTTAATTATTTCAGGGGCCTGGTTTAGATGTTGCTGATTCCTGCTTTCCCATGTTAAACAATATGGGAAGTTTTTTAAGATTCCATATTTCTTTAGCCAGCATCTGCCTTTCTCTGTTTCAAATTTGCATATGCATATTGTGTTGGATACAGGCCCAGCATATGAGCAGGGAGAGGGAGTCACACCAATAGGAGCATAAGGGCTGCATTTAATGTACGTGAGGAGTGCACTTCTTCACTGTTCTTTTTTGGAAGGAAACTGCTTTTTCAAAACCAGCCAGGACCCAAATGTGGAGCAGTTGTTAAGTATTTAAATATAAGAAAAAGAGAACGAGTAGGATGTTATTAAAAACAGAAATCTTTAAACCACAAGGCATTTCATTAATGTCTGGGAGGTGAGGTAATAAGCCAGATGACTCATATGGAATATTCTGATTTACTGAGAAGACATGTGGAAGGCCAACTCTCCCATCAAGAGTGTAACATTTTTTTTCCCTTTTCCAAATTATTTTCTTACAATATAAGCTAGGTAAAAATTCCCTTTCTCTGCTGACTAGATAAATGTCATACTACTGCATAGGCCAATACATGTTTGCTGCTGCTACCACAGTAGGGAATTCACGCATTTTTTTCTGTTCCCTAGGGTAACACACACACACAGAAATACAATGCACTCAAAAGAGGCTAGAAAAGTAAATATCGTTTCTCTCTCTCATATTTTTCACTCTGACCTGCATGAGATTCTTTATAATAGCACATGCTATTTGAACTGTCTGAAAAATCTACACTTGTATTACTTCTCTGTTTGCTTTGCCAAAGGCACTTGCAAAGAATAAATCTCAGTGCCTAAATGATACTGAAAAAGATTTCAGTGAAAATACATCTGATGTCCCCATTTAATAATTTGTCTGCCTCCTCTGGCACTATAGTAGCTTAAACTGCCATTTGAAGAATTATGAAAAGTTTTGTATGGCAGTTTGTTTTTAATCTTGAGGGATGGTTTTCATAAAACTAATCTTGTAGTTATTGTTATGTAGTTGTGTTGCTGTGATGCCTGAGTCCACACACAGCCCTATATCCTTACTGTGGCAGTCATTACATAAACATTCACTGAAAATTCCAGTTATGAGACATTCTTGTTTGCGTAACAGATTCAGACTGAGCGTTGCTCCCAACTTCTTGCTGCTAAATGGCTCAAACAGTAACATGCCGATGGAGAGGGAATCACAGAGTGGCACACTACTTCTTCAGTAAGGCACAAACAAGGATGCCAAGGGCTGTGGGAGGTTACGGCACTTAAAACTTTTTAATCACGGAATCACAGTATGGTTGAGGTTAGAACAGACCTCTGAAGATCATCTAGTCCAATCTCCCTGCCAAGCAGGATCACCTAGAGCACATTGCGCGGGATGGCATCCAGGCAGGTTTTCAATATCCCCAGAGAAGGACACTCCACAACCTCTCTGGGCAGCCTGTTCCAGTGCTCTGCCACCCTCATTTTTTTCATAATCCCTGCCTGCAGTCAGGAGGGACTAAATTCATCTTAGATGTAGCCCTTACATTTAAGTGGGTCCTTCCTGTTGTTCACAGGAATTACACAGCTGAAATGTGATGAGTCCCATAGGATTTTGTCCATAAGAAGGTGGAAAGGAATGTGAAAGAGGGAAGCACAGCTGGTGAAGGAAGAGGTAGAGCCTCAGAGGCTGGGAAGATCTCCAAAAAAAAAAAAAAAAAAAAAAAAAAGGAAAAAAAGAGAGTGCTAAAATCATTAAAATTGCACTACAGAAACTGATTAATCTTATCAAAAACAAAGTAGATGAAATGCATTAAACTATTATAAGTAAAATTCACCTTCTTGCAGAGGATAAATGCCAGTCTGATGCATGACTTAAGTCTTATTGAGATATATTACGAATACAACAGCCTCGATAGTATTTTACTGTGGGATCGCTGGAACTTTTGGCAATGTTCAACAAGAGTCAGGTTGTATCTTTGTATCTCATACTGCTAGAGAGCATACTTAGGATTTTCATGCTCCAAACGGTCACTTCCTTTTCACCTTTGGTATGCTGCTGTTTCTGCAAAAGCTCATAATGATGCCTATAGAAAAAAGCACTTCAGTTCATACATAAGACATCTATTGCACAGCACATGCTGTTCCCGATCGGGTTGTGATGTACATTAACAATTTAGCCCTATGCTGCAGAATGCTCTCTAGTGCACTTGGAAGGCTCCTGAATTCCTGGTAAGATCATCCAAGAAGGCCAAACCAAACGGTTGAGAGAGACAAACTCCTGGAGCTCCTGGTGTGAGGGGTAAACAACATATCATGTATGGGATTAACAAGACATGGGATTTAAGAGTATTGGCCATCTATTCATGGGAGAGAGTGATGGCATGCATACACAGCTCCATGAAACATGATCCAGAGTTGCCAAACGAACAGTCTCAAGCCATAAATACACTCTGAGTAGCAGAAAGCAGATTTGTCAGATTGGACACAAGATAAACCACACAGGAATACTGCTTCTGCATACAGCCTGCGTAAGGCAACCCTGTAGTGTAGTCTAAAATCTCCCAAGCAAAACCTGTTTGCAGTATGCACACCTACATGCAAAGATGCCCTAACCATGTTATCAGCTGTGGGCCAGGGTACTGTCCCTGAGTACTGTCCAGGGTACTGGAGACTGCCCATTACAAGGTTATAGGAGGAGCACATTCAGCATTGTCAATAGGCCACAGAGTGCCAAGAATAACATTGCTCAGAAGTAAGTCCCTGAAAGCCCTGAAGCTGTGGGGTCTGACAATGAGCACAGCCATTTTATTGTTCCCCCTCAGACAACTCACCTTGCAGGTCAGTGACAAGCAAGTTCCCATTGGTTTTCTCATACACCCAGTGCTGGAAGGTGCAGCACTTCTGGCCAGCCTCTGAGTCTCTCCTCAGGAAATTGACTTCCTTGCCATCCCTGACAGAGTATTTCACAAATTCCCCTATCAGCTCTTCCTCCACTGTTGCATAGGGGATGTTATTAGCAGGGCGATGAACAAGAAAAATAGGAATGATCCTGAAATGAAAGAGTGAAAAATAATAAAACACACTGAGCTCTGGCAAGGAAAGAGTAAGAAATAGACAAATTAGCCAGTGATCTCAGAGAGTAAATGAATGGCAACCAAGTCTAGACCAAACCAGGAGATCCAGATACGATTCAGATTTTCTAGGTAGTTTTAGAAAATAATCACACCTCATTTTGGTGTATCATTACTTTAGCTACTCAGTCTGACTGATGTATGACTCAGTCTTCCCAAGGTGTTAATTAAGCACCCGTAAAATTGATCCACTCCAGAAAGAGCTTTGCCCAAGTCCTGCATAACTGGAAGATTTCTGACAGGAGATTTCTAAAACCTGTCATAGTCAAAAATAGCAAACATTAATAATAATGAAAATAACAGCAACTACTTTACCAAACAGTAAGAAGAAACGAGGAAGGTTCTGGAGAGATCATCAGATTCACAAGGCAAATCAGCACCTTTGAAAATCTAGAATCTTAGGATTTTGAGGCTTTGGCAAAGTTTGGATTTAGGCCAGAAAACTTCAGCAAGTTCTGTATGAAGTTTTCAGGAAATTGTAAACTTCACAAAATTTGTCTAATTTTTTTAACCTAGAAATCAAAATAGTTTAGCCAGAAAGACAATGAAATCTAAGCTCGGTCCATTTATATCTAAAGATGAACCATACCAAATACCAAATAAAACATTGCTTGGAGTTTCAGGGTCTTCCCAGAGAGAAAGACTGAATATAAAGTGAGAAAGACAATAGGCTGGAAGGAAGAAGTATCTATTCCACTGGCAACATGAACTTCTTGGTTGCCAGAGCTCCTGCGATCTGGAGAAGCAGAGTGGTACCTTACCTCACAGATAGACTACTTCTGCTTGTGATTACACGGGGATAACTCGGCATTTTCACTAGGCAGCATTCTAATATTACAGTATAAATCTCCAAAATTAAAACCTTAGAAGTATGCAAAAAAGTGTCATCAGTGTATATCAGAGTGGAATTTAATACTGCTTTGAGGTAATTTCGGAAAGCAGAACTCCACTGTGCAAGTATCATAAGCAATCTTAAAACCATTCTCTTTCTCCCTCCTGTCTTTTTATAGGTGTCTAGCTGCCAGCGTGCTGCTCATTGTAGGGCAGTGCTTTCTCTATCCTTTTCCCACTTTTATAGTCAAATGTGCATAGATAGGCTAAGGCTGTAGCTTTAAAGCCTACTCTGGAGAATGCAGATGACATTTCTCTTGCTCTATTTCCCTTATAAAATGCTCCTTTAAATACAAGTTTGCTCTGACAAGGACGAGCAAGAAGAAAGGAATCAAGCCTCGAAATTTTGATATCAAAAAGCAAACCAAAACATGTATGTGCACATCATCTCTTTTCTCTCCTAGCTGCTGTCTTCCAGCCAATTATTTAGAATAATGCAACCAGATCTAGCCTTCCGTGTGCTTGCTATTTATACGAGACGTCTAGTTTTTGTAGAGTGCATACTCTCTCTCTCATATTAAAATTAGATGTTATATATCCCACACCTAGAGAAATCTCTAAAAAATAAATTTTACCAGGAACAATATGTTTCCAGAAAAGAGGCTGACCTGCACAAATATTTTCGCTTAAAGATTTCGCTGCCATCTCCATCACTATTTCTAATGCCACAGATGTTGCTTTAAGGAACCTTTCCAGAGGCTGCATTTTAAGTAGTGCTGAAATTACTTTTTTTTTGAGAAACCTTTGTGGAGAAGCAGTTACAGCCATAAGGTTTTCGCTCAAACTTTATTGTATAATTACAAACATACTCACTGAAAAACCCTATGAAACACAGTTCTAAGAATATAGCTTCCTTTATAATGCTTACGTAACAGCTTCATTTTTTGCTCTGGTCTGCTTTTTTCCCTCAGAAACCCAGTATCATCACACTGACAGTTTTATCTAAGAGCTGCAAAGAAAATAAAACTGCCATGCCGAGCATGCACACTACACACAAAGTATCCAAATGGAATTGGTCCAGCCTTCCTCTTCCCTTTCGGCGCTGTGTGAAATGGCTGCCACTGTGAATAGCATGGATATAAATTATCCTATTTAGTAAAGACGGGAAAATAAGTTGCAGTATGAAAACTGCACACTATCTGATTAGTAAAGGCTTAGCTTTTCGCAGTTCAAGTCAGGGCATTAAAATGTTTTATTTAACTGTCTGTGGATAGGATCCTCAAGCCAATTGACTTGATTTTTTTTATGGACACTGCTGAGAACAGAGCTCTGATTTTTTTTTCAGTAAATCATTGCAGCTTAGCAGATCTTGTATCATCTACAAGGAGATGCAGATATAGCCCGCTGTCGAGCATGTAGGTCTTATCCTTGAAACAAGGCAGATGGAATGTCAACCATCCACTGCAGTTTCAACTCTACACAGTAGCTTGACACTGCAACAGCAAATCCTTTGAAAAAGTTCTATTGCCTTATCTGCAAGGTGTCATCTCCCAGCTTCAGGGGCAGAGATGATTCTGTACACATATTTGGGAAATGGAAAATTTCTGATATGAAATAGACTATTCTGCAGGAAAATCTAGAATCAGAGTTGAGCTTTTCTGGCTTAACTACAAGATGGTAGATTTAGATTACATACGTATTAGGAAGAATTTTTTTCTATGAGGGTGGTGAGGCACTGGGCACAGTTTGCCCAGAGCGGCTGTGGGTGCCCCATCCCCAGAAGTGTTCAAGGCCAGGTTGGATGGGGCTTTGGGCAACTTGATCTAGTGGGATGTGTCCCTGCCCTCAGCAGAGAGCATTGGAGATAAATGATCTTTAGAGGTCCCCTCCAACCTAAACCATTCTGTGACTCCATGACAAGCCTCATTTTATGCAGAAAACTTGCTAAACAAGTAACTTCATACCAGCTACAGAGTGATCACAATTTCTCCCAAGATTTCATTTTTAATGGAAAGTTGGAAGGTCTGACTTATTCCCTACTGCTGTTACTAGATGATACTAATAGTATTATATTATCCACCAACATGACTAATTTCCTCTAAATTTACATTATAAACAGGCCTTTTACTCCTAGATCTCTGCTACTTACTGTCTCTACTCCTTATCTTTTCTCTAAAGGAAAGGGAATCTCTCATGCCACCTGGATACACAGTATTATTTACTGAGTCATGACTTCAAATGTTCACAGGACTCTTCTTTCTTCTTTAGAAATCATTCCCAGCAATTGGTGGGCAACTGTGGCACAGGACTGTGTGGCAGACATACACATATGTGTGCGTATGCATGGTACTCACTCTGGTACTTCTCCAAAGCCTTCCAAAGGTTCAGCTTCAGCTGCATATATCTTTGCATACTCTCTTGCTGTATTTTGGACATAGCATTCCTATATTACAAAGAGATATCCATATGGAATATTATTCAAAACATTTAATAGGTCAGCTGTTTGAATATTTCCAAGACAGCTTTTCCCCACAATTCTTACTTGCAAAGGACTGAGGAACCTTACCTGCAGTGCTAGTTTGTAGTTCTTTTGAACTAGATCATCCTTACTCTTGGTCCCATATGTGATAGCATTGTGCACTTTGAGAACGCAGGGATGGCCAGGGCTGAACACTGGCACCAGGCCTTGCATCACTTTACTTCGGAAAGCTTTCCGATGCATGCCCTCACCAAAGTGAAATTCTTCTGTAGCTATTATTCCGTGCAGGTTCCCACCAAAATAACTGTCACTGATGAAATCTTCTCTGAACATGAGCTGCATGAATTCAATTTCTTCCACACCTAAAACACAATGCCACTTTGTTCTACACATCTGTCTGCAGTCACAGGGAAAGGGGTGGACATGGGAGGATGAATGTATCTCTCCATAGAGGATTAAAGAGTGTGCTCTATGGAAGCAGAACACGTCCTCACTTGTGCTAATATGAGGTTGGGACATTGCTCCTCTAAACATAGCTTGTTGTCTCTATTGTCTAAAGCTAGCATGGAGAAAGGGGGCAGCTTAGTTTCATAAGGCGAGAATACAGGAAGTAGCACAAAAATAAGAGTAAAATATCACAAATCTTTAAAACTATGAGGGTAGTTGTAAACTGAAGCTTCAAATGAGTGTGAAGTAAGTCAAGCTGGCTGAGAACTAAAGAGGCATTGAGAGAATACTGAGATCCTTCCAACTCTGCTTTTTTGGGAAGACAGAGACTGTAATAAAGTTAATGTGCAGCGGTGTATGTAGACATGAATTTAAAAGCAGAACTCAGTTCTGTGCTCACTGTGCTCCAAGCACATTCTTCTGAAGCTAGCTTTCCTTTTCTTTTCAGGAAAGCCAGAGGGGGAAAAAAAAAAAAAAAAAAAAAAAAAAAAAGGCTTTTGCTGATACGGCCAGAGCTTGTTTTAACTTTCAGCTTGGAACCTTTTCAGGGAGAGATTCTGTCAACCTGTTCATACAGGCATGAAAGAGGTCTCAGACATTCTCTGGTATGACCATAATGAAAACTTGCCTCTCCTAGTACCAACCACACTCTCTACAGAAGCTCCAGTGCTGAAGACTTTGAAGACTAGCATGCACGACTATTTATTTCTTTACAATCTGGCACACCAAGCACCAAATTAAAAGCAGGGTCATTAGCAAAGGCAGAAGAAAATGAGATATTTATTTCTTACATGATTTTGAATAAGATTTCTATTCTTTCTAAAACTTCTACAGATGACCATGTCAATGTCATTCAGAGAGTAATTGATTTGAGTGATCTTTATATTCAAGAGAAATTGGTACAATAATGCTTGTTTTATTCCTAACCATGGACTTCATCAGTACCACAGAGAACATGAACCAGAAAGCTCCTTAACTCCACCTACAATTCTGTGTTGGTCAGAAGTTATACAGTACTGCTATGTGAGAACACCTGTCTATATTTTAACAAGGAACTAGATGTTTAATTTTATTCTTCAAGAACAAGAATCAGTTGGCTGAATGAACAACCTGACTAATACAATGTGTTCAGATATTGGTTCAAATAAATCAATTTGCAATGCACTGTCTATCTTTAGCTGCAGCCCAGCAAGACATATGCCAAGTGTGATTAAACACAACATAACATATGGGGAAAGCATTCCAAATCTTAATGCCTGTCTGTCTCTTGGAGTAAAGTTACACAGCAGGTGACTTGCAAAGACCATGTGTTCAAACACAACTAGCAAGTTTTTTCTGCCAAAGCAGCTTTCTTTGCACTGTGTGTCTATGTCTCTGTGTACTGTGATGCAATGTTGTTTCACTGTTTACTGTGTACAAAGTGCTAGTGCATCAAATCAGTGGGAAGTTACACAGACAGTCAAGTTCAAATCAGTAGTCTGGAGTGTGCACTCCACCCCCCTGCACAAACCATTCTACCCTACACGAAGGTATTTCACCAATGAAACTCCCATGAATTCACGGGGATTTTATCTTTAATGATATAGCAGAGTTGACTACAAAAAGGAAAAAACAACTAGCAAAAACACAGTGTAGATTAAACAGCTTGAGGGATTCCCACAGTTTCCTACAGAGTAACTGTCCAAATGTCTCTCGTAGTCTGTAGGCCAGTGAAATCTTTGAGGTGTTCTGGTCACTGTGTTTCAGCTTGAAATCTAAAAGGGGTGAGCTCAGCTTCTCTATGATTTAAAGAAATTAAAAAACCAATCACAGGTCTGAATTTTGAGTATTCCTCAGTTCTCTAATGAACTTTCACCTGGACAGTATCAGGCACAGACTTTCCAATATGCACAGTGCATGCCCTGAACCTTCATAAATGCACTGAATCCTCACAAGAATTCAAGCCTGAGTTGTAACTAGCTGCATTCACACCATTCCCCAGAACAATCAGTATTGGTGGAAATCAAACTGTATGGCCTCTTTCAACCTGCACTAGAATTTATATTGCGATGAATTTGTTGTGTGGTTTGGAAATCACTCAGGACCTAGATCAGGACATGAGTATCTCAAACAAACAAAATATTCTTTAAATTGTTTGTCTCCCCTGAAACATGGATTTTTTGTAAGCGTAATGCACCTCATGTAGACAGAGAAAAAGGCTTGTGTGTTCAGAGCTAGCTGAAAATGCAGCAGCTGCTGAAATGCTGCACCCAACTGTGTGTTGAGCACACAGTGATAAATGCAGGGTATTAAATGTGCAGTGCCAGCTGCTTTGAATGCACGGACTTCGTTGCAGGGCCAGGGGACTGTCTTTGAAAAACTGTATTGCAAAACTGTTTCTGGTAGCCCTTGAGCTGCCAGTGTCGCATTCAAAAGCACCTGTAGTTGACACTTCTGAGGAATAATCAAGGGCAATGGAAAGAGACACAACTGCTACACTGGTAACAAAAGGCAGAAAAAGTAAATTGAAGGTGCATTACGGAATGGGATGGGTAATTCAGAGACAGCTGGAATTCTCAGCGAGGTCTCCCAGAGCTCTCTGCTTAGTGAAAGTGTTCAAGAAAGAGAAGAACTTCCACCGGTGTGAGGATCACATCAGGGATTAGACCAGGCAGGCTGCATACACGTGTTGACAGAACAGGCTGATGTCCTTTCAAGACCACCCTCTGAATATTTGAAAAGTCATGGCTGTCAGAAGAAGTCCCTAATGACTGGAGGAAAGCAACCATTGCACTCATCCTCAAAAAAGGCCAAAAGAACAATGCAGAGAACTACACGCTGGTCAGCCTCACTTCAGTCCCTGGAAAAAACAGAGTGAATTGTCTTGGAATATATTTATGAACCATGAAGGAGGAGGAGGAAGATAAGGGTTAAATCCTGCCAGACCAACCATCAGGCAGTCATTCCCTTCTGTTATAAAATGACTGGATCTGTTGAGATGTGAAGAGGAGTGGCTGTCATTTAATTTGACTTTAGCAAGGCTTTTGAAGCTGTCTCACAATATTCTTGTATCCAGTTTAGACAAGTGAATAAGTGTATGAGTAGAAAACTGGTGAGATCATCAGGCTCAGGAAGCAGTGGTTAATGTAACAAGCGGAGTACCACA
Organism: Oxyura jamaicensis; assembly: GCF_011077185.1. Classification (NCBI taxonomy): domain Eukaryota; kingdom Metazoa; phylum Chordata; class Aves; order Anseriformes; family Anatidae; genus Oxyura; species Oxyura jamaicensis. The sequence goes on along the minus strand of NC_048926.1, from coordinate 234,551 downwards.
GGGGTCAAATCTTCACCTTGTCCTCTTTTAACATTTTTGCCAGCGACCTGGAAGAAGCAATGGAGTGGTTGCTCATAAAAGTTGCAGATGATATCAAACTGGGGGCACAGACAACAGGCTCTGGTGCAGGGCTGTCGCTCAGGGGAACCTGCATAGGCTGGAGGATTGGGCCAAAAGGAACATCATGGAATTCCACTAGGGCAAATGGAAAGTCCTGCACCTGGGAAGGAAAAGCCTCTTGCAACAGCGCAGCCCGGCTGGGGAACAGCTCTGCTGAAAGGGCACTGCTGGAAGTCTTATGGACACAAATAAACATGAGCCAGCAGTGCACCTTGGCAGCAAAGGCCAATTGCACCAGGGCTGTGTCAACGGTAAGACTGCCAGCAGATCAAGAGAAGTGATTATCCCCCTCTACTCAGCCCTCATTAGACCATATCTGGAACACTACATCTAGTTTGGGGCCCCCAGTACAGTAAAGACATATTCCACCAACTGAACCACTTTCAGCAGTGGGCCACCAAGATGATGAGGGGCCTGGAGCACCTGGCATGTGAAGAGAGTCTGAGGGAATGGGGCTTGCTCTGCTTGGAAACGAGAAAGCTTCAGGGAACCTAACAGCAGCTGATGCATAAAACTACGAAGTTTATCAAGAAGATGGCACAAAGCTCTGCACAATGGTGCACAGTGAGAGGATGACAGACAACTGATGTAAATTGAAACAAGAGATGTTCAGTCTGGTTATAAGAAGAAACTTTTTCACAAGAACAGTCAAGCAGTGGCACAGAGATACCGTGCAGTCTCCATCCCTAAAAGTTTTCAAGCTCTTCTTGTATAAAGCCTTAAGCCACTTGGTCTCACCCCATAGTTAACCCTGCTTTGAGGAAAAGATGACCCCCTGGGGTCCCTTCCAACCTGATTTATGTTATGATCCTATAAATGGACAAGAGATAAAAACAAGAATTATGATTTAGTACAAGTTAGGTGACTCAACTGAAACTGCTTGCAATACTACAGCCTAGCCATTTGCTAACCAAACACAGTTCGTTCTAACTGTTTATGTGTATCTGTTCATTTTCTTATTAAGAGTGTTTAGAAGTGCTCCTTAGAGCTCCCACTATCATATCTTGGGTCAAATTCACAAAGACAGTGCAGCTTCTTAGTAACTTTCTGATAATGTCAAGCAACTATAAACCCAGTTTAACTGGGTGGTAAAAAGAAGATTTGAAAACAGTTTATACCACCAAATCAGAAGGTACACATCTTGGGTGAAAATACTGCTAATTATTTCGGTTATATTTTTCCATCTTTTGTTCTATTTGAAAATAAGAACGAACAAAGATTTAAGCACACAATTAACCAGACGCGTGTGCTTACCTTCAAAATTCTGAAAACTTGAAAGATGTTCCAAGACTACAAGGAAACAAAGAGATTTTCAAAAAGTATGAATAGAAACTGCCATTGTCATTATTAATTCAAATTATAAACTAGGATTTACCTTCAGAAGTCAGATTAAACTCCGCAGTTACCTTTCCATATATATTATTCAAGCAGCAATAATACATTCCTTGGTCTTTGTTACTGGCTTTAGCTATCGCCAAAGAGACAGGAGAGTCATCCTGGGCACTGGAACAGAATATGTTAATTTTCCACATTAATACCTCTAAAAGGTATTTCCATGTTTCTGTGCATGGAATTTCCGCCTGTCACTGCCACAACTGATTCAAATATGTTGCAAGTAGATAAAATATTTCATTTCACCCCATTTAGAACCATTCATCCTGTTAAGTGTTTCACAATAGCTGATCCTACTATATACTGAGAGAAAAATGCTTCAACTTAATCCAGATAAAAAGAATTGAATCACACCAAAAGGCATTCTAATATTCCCATACATGCCATGGCAAATATATAAGGTATGATGGTAAGATAGGGTCTATCTTCAAGAAGATATCACAGGTGTCTTCTTGATGATACTTAAAATATTTGGAAAAACTCTGCATGGGAATATCTGGATACACTTGGCAATGGCATGTTATCCCATGAAATGAAAATTCAAATATTTTGTTACCACATACTTTACTTATCCCTACAAAACCAATTCACTTGTTATCAATGCACTGTTTCTTTACTGAAACACTGCAACATTACTTAGCAGATAATATTATATAATAATAAAACAATTGATCTGGTAATATCCATTACCAATATGGTAATACAATAATCAAAATCAGTGTAGTTAAAACTAGAACCAGAATAATATGAGTAGTCTAACCAATTCATTCAATGTTTCCTCTCAACTTAAAATAGCATCTTGGCAGATGCCTTCCCATAAATATTTTTGATTTTTGCAAAATTGTGCCTTCAGATGGCAACATTTTTTTCTTTGTTTTGGATAATGTTAACTTAATTTCTGAAGCACTATAAACAAATTTTGAGAGCTATTTTGCAAGAAGGTTATTACTGTAATGGAAGAAAATAACTTGTTCCATAAAAATGTTGTTCTAGGAGAAGCTGCATAAGATCCTGATAAACGCCTTAGGAAGCTTTTGTTTTCCAGCCTTCTCATTGCCCTGCCTCTAGTCACCCAGAGTCAGGTTAACTGGCTGGGCAGAGGGAAGAGATCATTTTTCCTTAAATGCAACTCCATCTTTTAGTCCAACCAGCTTCAAGCTCCATTTGATACGGAATATAAAGTTCAAAGGAGTGATCACACCAAGCTCTACATTGCATGTTAGTTGTTTCAGCAATTCACTACCACCACACAAGGACAGACAGCCTGCCACATATTAACCAGGCATGTTTATGTCATTTGGCCTGGGTGTTGAGGTTGAAACTTCAGATGATCTTTTACTGTAATTGAAAGTTAGATGAGACTGGTTATGAATGGGCTGAGAGGAATTGCAGGTGATGGAATGCAAACTGTAACAAATATTAATGCTCTGTGTGAAAAAATACTTCTGAATTAGCCCATTTTAACTTATTTTTTGCACCTATCATACTAATATTGTTACATTAAAGAGTGAATCACTGGCACATTTAGTATTTTCTCAACAGCTATTCAGAAACTAGCAGCCCATCAGAAACATTCACTCACTTTCTCCGCAGTTGAGCTAGTAACTTGGAGTCTTTAGTCCATGTAATGGTGGAGTCCCCATGAATGTCTCCAAACTGGCAGCACAGCTTAACATTTCCAGAGCAGTCAGGGAACAACTCTGCTTGGATTTTCTTCAGCAGCTTGGGAGCTTGAAACAAAAGAGCCACAGTTTAGGACTGGAAGATAATTACGGTGTTTTGGCAGTTTAAAGGAATCCCAGAACATTTTGTAGATATTGTTCATATGAATCTGACATTACTGATAAATAATTACATTTTTTTTCTGGCGCAGAAACCAAGGTTTTAAAATATGGAGGTTTTAAAAGACTGATTCAATGCCCCACCCAGTCAATGGAAATGTTTTCAATGCAAAGACATTCTGAATTTATGGAATAGGACCAAAGAGAATTTCTAATTTGAAAATACATCAGAATAACATCATTTCTGACTATGACCACATTCTCTCTGACTGAAGAATCAGCTGGCTTTGATGCTAAAAAAAAGAGTCACCAAAAGGGTACAGCATACCGTATGGTTACATAATCATAGTTCATATTAACTGACTCCTGGTAAGCAGTGCATTTTTTTAGTCACAGCCTTTGAGAGCAATGACTCCAAGTCGCGGGAGATGCTCAGGCTCCGAGGTGTTCTTGGAGCACACCTAATGCACACAGCCAGGATCAGGTGTTTTGCAAGATGCAGTGATGGCTTCCTTTCTTCTAAAACACAGCTGGAGGGAGGAACCCACACTCTAGATATATATGCTCTAGCAATGACATGGCATTTGGTTACGGCAGTGGCCTCTACTTCCCTCCTCAAATAATTAATATACTGCTTCTAAAGCAAGTCCCTACTTTTCCAGCCCCAGGACATGATTCTTTTACTAAACACTGACCGCTGTGCAGAGAAAATCGCAGAATTATCCAGGTTCCAGAAATAGAGCACCCTGCCCAGTCCCAGAAGGTCCCAATAGCCTGGCTCTCTGATAAAGCTGTTTGCTGGCTTGCTGCAGTCTCTTCTGAGTGAGCTGGCATGACACATCTCCTCGCTGGTCCTGTGCCAGCGGTCTAACGTTCCCCACCTAATGCCTAAGGAATGCTAAATCCGACCCAAAGGGTCAGGCACCTGGAATTTGTTGCTATGCTTGACTTGCAGCCACTTAAGTCCTTAGGCCTAAGAATCCTGCTGAATCAGGGCTAAAACGGCACAGAGTATGCGACAGTACTGGAAATAGAATTAAAGGCTCCAGTTTTCCTGCCCCAGCCACAAAGGCCTTCCTCCTGGAGGTGAAAAAATACACAGGAGCACACTCTGAGTGCATACCGGACTAACCACGCCAACTTCCCCGTAACGCTGGGGGAGGTCCGCGCAAACTCTAAAATACAAACACACATTCCCTTCAGCCTAGAACGCAGCACAGCAGAAGCAGGAGAACAAAATTCAGCCTGAACATGGACAACATTTTCCAACGATAGGCTCAGATACATGGAGAAGGTCTGTCTTTTCTCGGTATCTACAGTTTGCTTGTTCTGCTTTGAAGGAATGTGTCTCTCCTTCTCACACGCATTTGGTTCTCTGGTAATTTTTGATTTAGCTCTGCTCTCAGTTATCGTTGGTGGGCCTGTAGGTGTATAGCAGACCTCCCAATAGCAAATTCTCACTGTGTCCAGTCCTTTTTCTTGCTCAGTATAGCTCGTCTCCCATTATTCCCTTTCACAGTCGTTTCTTGTAGACAAACATGCTTGTAAAGGACACATTTTTGAATAAAGTTGTTGTTTTTTTCTATGCCATTGGAAAACTGAACTCTGACCAGACTTCACTGTAATTAGAATCTCTGAAGAGCTTCAGAGGTGTTTAGCCTACCTTTAGTCACTATTCAGTCTTGCTCTTATCTTTAAAATTATTTCATGATGTGAACATAAAAGACAATGTCAGAAGGCGAACATAAGACCTTGGCCCTTGCAAAGTATCCATAGAAACCACAACCACCTCATCTGTCGAGCTGTTACGCTGCTACTACTCCTGTCTGCATTTTATCCGTTAGCGATCTCCTGGAGACTCTGACAAGCAACCCAATTCTCATCTGAATTATATGCTTCTTATGTCAGTTTAATAATGCTAATTTCATCAGTGTCATTTCTGACCAATAGTGGTGAAAAGGGATACAGAACCAGCCATCAGTCATCAGGCAGGACTGCAAATTATTATGTTTATCAGTGGCACCCTACAAGTAACAATAATACTTTATTAGCAATAAAACCATTTGGTAACCAAGAGAGAGTAATTGCATTTGGGAGCTGCAGTGTGGGAGCGTAACTGGGAACACCGCCCTGCAGAAACTAAATGACATGCTAGGACTGGGCTTGCAGCCACTGTGTTGTGTGCAGTTAGGTGCTACTATCCTGCTACACAGCCCTGAATACTGATTTGAAGAGACAAGTGAAAAGTAGGCTTTTCAAAAAGGATAAAAAAATAATAAATATATTTGTCAGCAGGAAAAAGGATGCTAGGGAGGTACCAGCTCTGTGGCATGAGGATAGCAGTAGTTACTAAGTTCACAGAACTGTAAATAACATCAGTGAGGGCAGGACACTTGACTGCTAAGATTTCAACTGAGGGAGGCTTGCAGTGGGTTTAACGAATTTGAACTTCATACTGGAGTCAGAAGGATGGGAAAGGACAGAAATGACAATCAGTTTTCTCTTACCTTTGCTATCCTTTTTCGAAATCAGTTTCCTTTGCTCTTTTCTGTTTTCTTTATGAATCATGCTTGCCTCACTTTTAAAACAGCTAGGATCCTTGCTGACATTTCCTCTCTCCTCCAGTCGGGGTTTCTTTGACAGTGTTGCTGGTGGTAATTTCTTCTTTGCTCCAGTAGCTAAATTCTCACTCTTTGCTGTGTGTTTACACTTGATGGGCTCAGACTCAGCAACAGTTGGTGATGTCTGGCAGGACTTAGACCCTTCTTGATTTTCTGGCCTTTCCACACTGACTGAGAACGGATCATATGTGGTCAATGCTAAGGAGTGTGGCTGAGTCCTGCTGTATGCTGGCTGCATTTGAAGAGAGACATCCCCTGAATCAACTGCTGGCAAGTTAACTAAAGCACTTACTGCAGTCTCTGAAGTCATGACTTCGTCTTTATTATGCTCAGTAGACTTAACTGAACAATCGACCTCAGCTGGCTTGCTGGAAGTGATCAAGTCCGGAGAGGACTGCTTAGTGATACTATTCCTAATCTGCCTCTGAGCCCTGGAGATAATTAAAGCGTGCAAAGGAGACTTCATTTCAGCAGCATCTAGGTTGTATTCAGTAGTTCTTTGAATCTCTTGTTTATTTCCACGCAAGATTACTTCCTCCTTATTTTCTTCAGGTACCCTATGGATGTGATCCTGCAATGCTTCGCAGGAAGCTCCCAACTTGGTCAATTTTTCATCTCCTTTGACAGCAGTTTGTGTGCATTCTGTTTGTACACGACTTCCTGTGCCAGAACGCCCCTTTGCTGCTACACTGTTAGGAGAGCCCTCTGACTGGCTTACAGATATGAATGGTGATGCTTCTCTTACGGTCTGTTTCTGGAGATCCATCTGATTACCAATGTCTCTACAATCTTCCTTTGCTACTGTGCAGTACTCATTCTGAACCTTTCTAGGCAGTGGGGTACTAACTGATAATGACGTTACATTCCCAGAGGCATACGTGTGACTTTTCAAAGAGTCTGTTTTTAACTCTTCGTCAAGCTTAAAGGTGTTGTCAGCAAAAAATAAATGTTGTTCAGACACGTTATGCAGGGAAACTGCAGGCTGACTCTCTGAAACATGCCTAACTCCAGAGTCACAGGATGTTTCAGCCCTTTGTTCATCACCTATGAAAATGTCTCTCTGTTCTTTTCCTGGTTTACTTGGTTCATATTTGGGCACCTTTACAAAAAAATCTGTTAACAGGGGATTCTCAGAAGAGGGAGTGGATACCACTTCTTGTTTTTCTAATTCTGTCAGTTGGTGTACACTTTTGGGTAGATTCTTACATGCTATGGTTTCAGGAGTCTTAATTAAATCAGGCAATTTCATTGGGTAACTGTATTTCTGTGTATTAGAAACAACTTGAAAATCTTGACAGTCATAATTTTTTGAAGGATGATAACTGCTACAATTAGTGCCGTTTTGTGCATTCAGCTCTGAGTGATTTCTTTTTTCTTGTAAATTATCTTCATAACTTCTATGTATGGTGTTAACAGAAGAGTGTTTTTCACGTGTAAACTGATGGGTGTTTTCAACAGAGGAATTACTGGGGAAAATAACTTTCTCCTCAGGGAAATATGCCATTTTTTTTCTTGCTGGGTAACAGTCTTTAAAATGACAGTCTTTACCAGCATCTTCATCTGTGGTCTCAGTCATAGTCTCATTTATCAAGGATATGTTCCGCTCAGTATGAGGTAATTGTCCAGTTGTCCAACGTGACTTATCTGACTTGTAAACTGGGTTTTCTTTATCACATGCTAAGTTACTACTCTGGGCATTTTTTAATCTTTGATAATCTATATCACATGTTTGGAAAGTATTATTAACGGTAAGCTTACCTTCCTGAGAAACAGTCTTTTGAACGGCTCCATTATTGACAATTAATGTTTGATTTGGCTTCTGCTCCAAGCACTCCTCTGTATTTAAGATACTATTTTCTGAAATACAAGTGGATGGCGTTTCTGTTTTATTTCCAGTGCTAGAACTGATACATAAACCATCTGCTTCTACCACTTGTGTAAGAGAAAAGTTTTCTATGGATGCACTGTTACATGCTTCCTCTGTTTTCAGTAGGACATTAGAGACACTGCAGTCTTCTTTCTCTGTTCTTTGCCTAGTAGGTGGCTGTGTAATAGGTTCCTGCTGTTCTATGAAATTTGGGGGCAAAGGGTGATCAGAACAGGTCCCTTGCACACAGTTCAGTTCTGTGACTTTGGTATTTGTCAGCCTTACCTCTAAACTTGTGATTCCCCTGTTTTCAAATGGGATTTGATAGTCTGAGTCATCTTCATGAAGAAGTTTCCAGAGCTTGTCATGCACTGTAGATAAATCGGCATCTCCTTTGCACCCAGGTTCTCCAGATTCCAGAACTGACTTGGGATTAGCTTCAAACAGAGATTCCTCACATGATACACCGCAGAGAGTATCTCTGTCATTGCCGTCATGCGAATCAAAAACATACCTTTGCCCTCCCTCTTTTGGCTCATCACATAGCTTTGCAGAAGAGAGAACAGCACATAAACATTCTTGTTTATCAGGAACAGAATCTCCGTCCCATAAAAGAAAAGGTGAAATATCTTTCTTTGATTTTTTGCCATTACTACTAATATCCTTCCCTTGTTCCCAGAAGACTTGTTGGTGACAACTTTCTCTCTTATCACAAGGAGCATGGTGTTGCGAATAGGTTTGTAAACTTCCATTTTTTGCTTGTAATGGCTTTTCAGTACATTCTGAAGCTGAATGGATGGTTCCTGCATTCTGGCAAGTCATGAGGATGCCTTCCTTTGCTATTTCAGGCTCCATACATTCTCTATCACAATTTTGGATAGAGATTTTAAGACCGGCAACTTGATTCTACAAAAAAAAAAAAAAAAGAAAAGAAAAAAGATAAATGTGATAGAATTAAAAAATGGGACTGCTGCTTGACACAGGCCTGAACTGTAGTCCTAAATTAAAATGAAAGGGTTTTTTGTTGTTCGGGTTTTTTTTAAGTATTTGTCAACATCTGAGGTTTCTGGCTTGTAGCTATCACCCTACCCTGACAGAAAGAAAAAATCATAGTTCTGTATTTAAACTTGTACAAATTACAAGTCTAGCCTGCCAGACTTGCCTGTTGGATCTGTGGCACGTGGTATGAATGTAATGGTCCGAACAAGAGTGTGCTAACCACTTGACAGAGTTATCCTGTACCCAAGGACTGTCTAAAACACAGGTTTTGGCTTCTGCTCATCTCTAGCCCTTTTCTGTACACTGATATTTCTTTCCTACTTAATTTTTAACTAAGAGTGAGTTTTGGTCATGGATGCTCAAAGAACTAATACCTATTGGCTGTGGGTAGCAGGAGTCTAATCTGAACTCTTATCTGAACTCGCCAATCTAAAACCTGGCCACAGCACTTACAGTAACATAACAGCTGCTCTGTGCTAGTAGGGTTCTGGGATTTAAATGATTGTACCGCAAGTGGAAAAACATGAAAAAATGCCTCATGCAAACCATGGCAACACACACTGTCAAGAAAATCTCAGTAGGTTAATTCCAATAGGGGGCTATTCTCCATCATAAGAACATTAAGTGCTGCTAAAACGTGATTAGAATTTTATGTACCATAAAAACAGAGAAACTTATGGATGCTTTTCAGGCAGAAGAAATCATTGCATAAGACACCCCAGTGGTCAGATTAAAGTCAATCTATGATTCAGAAATGGGAGAGATTTTTGCTTAAAGAATACAGATGAAGTAGAGCATGTGGAAAAACCTTGTGCTTATTTGTCATAACTATTTTTCGGTGCACTTGGCAGTGCATTTTAAAATCAGTGAAGTGTGTGATAATAAGATTCATGATTTAATACTCATAAATATATATCTTCAGACTTTACTATGTGAAATAAAAAGTATGATCCAATTCTCCTGGTTATGAAAACTGGTGGGGCATCATATCAGTCAGTACATCTTACTGATTTCCCTGGTCAATTTCCTACCCAACAGCATAAAATATTTAAGTACTTGGAGAGCATCAATTTGGGTTTTTGATTTGTAATTGCTCTTTACATTTCCACGGAATATCTAAATCTTTCATTAATTTACTTTTAAAAAGAAAAGGTCCGTACACTTCTGTAACATTAATTCTCTGGATTAAATTCTCCCCCTTGATAGAATTCAGAGCAAAGCTCTGTTTATTTGTTTTAAACTTCCAGCTCCATAACTGGACACAATTTTGTTCGAGTATAAACTAAAAAGAAAGTAAATCAAAATGTTCTTTGCTCACAACAGGGATGTGAGAAACCTTCAGAGTTGAAAGAAACACTGCTTTGATAAGACCTGTGCAATAGCCTAAATATCAGATTTCCCTACCCAGCTGTCCAGAGTCCCATTAGTGCCTCTTACTATTATCAGTCTCACTCTATAATTAGAACGGCTTATGGTTTATTTGGGCCTTTTTCAAAACCAGATTTCCTTCCCAGACGTAGCTGTCATTCAGAAGTGCATGAATAGTGTCTTTCAAAGTAATTTAAATTTGCATTACTTTGTGACAAACGGGAACAAAATCAGTCAAACCACTCTTTCTGTTAAATGATATGCACTTTACTTACCCTGGGTGAGACGTTGTCATCTGGCACCTGATTTTGCTCAGACAGGCCCCGAGTCTTTTTCTGTTCCCAATGACAGTCTTTATCTGCCTCTTCTGTACGACACAAACCAGCCTGCATTTGCAAGCTTTCTGTCTCCTCACAAATTTGTGCTGGAAGGACTCCTTCCTGACTGGGAAACAAAGCAGTGGATTCCCTCACCTCTACAGCAGCCTGAAAAGATTGCCCTATATTACCGACATATCTGCAGAGCTCTATAGGGTTTAGAAACTTTAAAAGGTTTCTTGTTAGAGTTTCTGTTAAGGTAGAGGCAGTATGCCTTGCATTTTCCCCTGATGAATTTCTTCTCCCCTCCTCTAGCAGCAATGAGCTTTCACCCAGCAAGTTCTCGTCCACCTTGTTTTCTGTTGTTGTCTCTGAAGCCTGATCTGTCAAAGCAGTATCTATGCCATCAGTAGAGGAGTCTGCCTTTGCAGGGACATTGTCCGTGTTCTGACGTTTGTTGGTTGAGAAATCTGTCTGGCCAAATCCATTATTTTCTTCTTCAGTTCGGAGACACTCATTTTCAATGACAGCAGATGCGACAGGCACTTTACCCTTCTCTTCGTCTTTCACACTGGTAGTTTTATCTCGGTGTTGTCCAACAGTTAGAGTCATCTCCGTCTGCAAAGTTGACTGGCTGTATGTAGAGGGGTCTCTCCTTACATTTACTCCTTCGAATTTTGAGTGATGACCACAGAAGCCAATGGTAGTATCCATAGGCATAGTGTTATCTGACACTCGGAACAGACACGGCATTTCACTGAGGAAGTAAGCACACCCATCACAATCCTTACTCAGATTTAAATCATCTTCATCACCACTTTCTAATAAAAACTGTAATTTCTTTTCCCAGATTTCATTTTCATGTGCTGTCAGCACATCTGAACATTCAAAATACTCTAGGACATCATCAGAAAAGTCATCACTTACACTTGGATAAGCCTCCAAAATGCTGTCTGAATTTGCAGAATCATATTTTGTAAAATAATTCTGATTTGCTATGGGAGTATCTGCCTGCTCACTCAACAGGGTATTCATGGTTACAGGTCTACTGAACCCAGTCTTTTCACATGCCTGGACTTCAGCTGGAGGTGGACCAGAAACAGAATCTTCCACTTTAAGGCAACAATTGTCTGTGTGATCAGTGATTAGATCTGTAGGGTGGGAATGCCCCTGTCTGATGCAGTATTTCTCTGCTTCTCCAGCAGCAACACAGACCATGGTGTTAAAATTAATTAGGTCATGACCATTCTCTGACAAACCCCTAAAGCAGCATATATTTTCCTGTGTTTCAAATAGATTTTTCGCATACATGTTGTCTTCCATGTTAGGCAAGCATCTGTGGGATTTCTCACATGGGAACAATACTTTTGAGCTTCTCATGCAATAAAACACTGACTTTTGGTGAGTTAGAATTTGTTGAAATTAACATGGGGTCACCCTCTTAAGAGTAACTCTTGTGTTGTAAAAAATGTTCCTCATTCTTCTCATTTTACTCTGAAGATTCCCACTGTCATTTAGGTCAGCAACCGATTCTGGGGAAGTTTCGATTTTTGTGTGAGATTCCCTCTCAACAAGGGTTGAATAGCAGGTCATTCTAGCTGCCAGTTTCCAGATACTGTCCAATGAAGCGCAGCATCTTGCTGTGTGCACCTGCAAATAAAAGAAATCTGAAGTTTAACATGATTTTGAAAATGGGTATACATATTTTCTAACAGATAGCAAACCACCACACAGTTTCAAGCATTTCCAAAAAAGGAAACATAATGATCTAAAAATCAAGATCAAACATTAACAGCAGGAACTATAATCCAGTTATCTATGCAGAACCACTGTGGGGGAAGAGTTGTAGCTGTCCAAAGTGATTTGTGCTAGGAAGACAAATTCCCTGCACGTACACCCAGCAGCAGCACAAAACATGCTTTAGTGCACGTCACTTAGGCGTTTCTAACTGCTACCAGAAATATACAGACCAATGCAAATATTCACATGTGCATGACTCCTACAGCTACCAAGCATTCTCATAGTCACATCAGCATCACAGGGACATAAATAAATAAATAAATAAATAAATGAAAACACACTCTGGCTGATTCTTCACTATAGAGTATCCCTGCTAATCCATGATCTTTTCCACAGACCAGGGATTCCCTCATCAGAGAAAAGCATTCGATCTTACAAAGGATGCCAAACTAAACACTCTGATAAATAATTCATAGAACTGGCATGACATGAAGAACAGCAGGAAAACTTTTCTTGCCAGCCTGCTAATCTGATGATGCTAAAGACACCTCTGTTCGTTCTCTCTTTCCTCCTCTGATTCTTCCATGGGGTCCCTTCTTGGTAAGCTCTCTGTCCTGGCTGCGAGACCTCCTACACTGGCTGTGGCCCTTCCTGACGCCCTTTCAAGCGCTCTGAGGCGCCATCTGCTCCCTGCAGGGCCATGAGCAGAGCAGCCACTGGACCTGTCAGCACCCAGCTTTGTGTCACAGCTCACCGCTGACACTGATCACAGTCAGTAAGAAAACGTGGGGAGCTAGATTAGAGCTTGATGGCCAAATTGCAAGATGTTTGCAAGGCTTGCTTGGAACCTGCCTCTCATGCAAACAGCACAAAGCAGCTGGGTAGATTTTCATTTCCTTCATGCATTCCCTGTCACGGACACCTTTTTCACAGGCTTACCTGGGAGGGGAAAGGCTGGACAAAAAAAAGGTGGAAGGGAGGGACAGCAGAAGGGGCAACATCAGGTTGTGTGATGAACAGTTTGTCTCCACACACACCAAGGAGTGTGAAGGAACAATGGCAGGTGAGAGAAGCAGAGCACCACCCTCTGCCAGCATACTACATATATGTGCATCATACACACGTGTGTACATGCCTGCTGGTACAGCCTGAATTCTGGCTGGAGAAGGGGGAGTGGGAGGAGGTAGCAGAAAGGGAACATGTTTGGCAATTTAGCCTTGGCAAAGGTCCAGCATACAAAGAAGTGAAGGCCAACAGGAGAGGATGGCCTGGAGAGCAAGCCTGATGTGCCACAAAGGTGTATTGTCAGCTTGGAGGTGTAGCCAGGGAGTTGCCAGAAGGCACAGACGGTGACAAAACCACCTGAAAGCCATGCAGGTCAGCCTGGTCAGTGCCTTGGCTAGCAATGCTCTGAGCTTGAGAGCTGGCAGGGGAAAGGTGCACTGCTGCCACGTGGCTGGGTGATCCCCGCAGGACGAAGGGGGGGCAGGAGGGCGGAGCGCGGGCTTCCTCACACTGCCACCTCAGAGCCTGAGAAGTCTAGTTCAAAATCCATCGTAATAAGGGCTTCCCTGCCACAGAGGACAAGAAGAGGACAAATCGTGCATATTGTGCTGGTTTTAAATAATGTGGACACCTGTTGACTGGGCCCTGGGCCAATACTCTACACTTGTGCTTCATGCAGGTCTTTGAACATCAATCTGGACCGCGTGTGCAACAAGAGCCTGGAGAAAAAAGGCATCGGATCCCATTATCTTCAGCCTTTCAGACTGATGATCACAGTATGCTTTCCATTTCAGCTCTAAGAAATATAAATATTTAACAGGAAAAAAATGGAGCAGTAGAGATAATTTTTTCCCTCATCCATTTGATTACAGTGCCATGGAATTAACCCCCAGCATTCACGCATCGCCTCTTAAATATGCATTTGCCTAATGTTCCCTGTTGCTTTCTTTCAAATCTGCTTTCATCTTTGCTTTTCAGAAGACCAGATGCCTCTTTCCTCTTCTTTGGAGGGTATAAGTTATTTTATAAGTGTGGTAATTTTCCCAGCTGAAAAGAGCCTTGGCAACAATTTTTAATGCAGACCAACTCATGAATACTCTTTACCAAAGCAGGTGTACTACACAGTTATCATTTTCTTAGTTCAGCTGCATTTTGACATCAAGGGGAAAAGAGCTGTCAGATTTCTTGATATGAAAATTAGATTAGATTGCTGTGCATTTTGTCAGATCCAACAATGGAAATTAAAGCAAAATAATGTTGCATGAGGAAAATCACCATAAATGATGTTTTTCCACCTAAGATGGAAACATGATTATTTAAAAAAAAAAAAAAAAATTGAGATAAAATAGAAGATATGAGATATAACCATAATGTCAATTATTGAATTTAGATAGGAACAGGAAAAAGAATTGGTACTACATCACCCTCCTGGTTCCTCAGGAAAACTTGTCACAGAAAATACATAAAGAAATTCACCGAGGAAAGACGGACTGAGATCATTACAAGTTACCATCAGCTGTTGGCAAATAACCCGAAAATGAGCTTAAATAGTAATGAACTGAGCTTTGAACAGCTGAGACCCTAGGAAAGACTTGTTTGGTGGGATCCTCTTCACCAGCGTCACAACGCTGCCTGAGCTTAGTGCCCTGGGAACCAAGGGCAAGGGAAGAGGAAGCAGTGGCACAAGCACAGAAGCTTGAGAACTGTGCCTGGGTATGAGTTAGGGCAAATGTAGATTGGTGGAAAGCTCTAACAACGCAACTAAAATATTTTTGGAAAATTACATTTTAAGATGAAAGGAACAATGAAAAAGATTAAATTATCTTTAATTTTTTAATAACAACCATTTTGGAGGTTATTTTGGACCCATAGTTGCTTCTATTGATTTCATAAGAAACTGTGGTCTTAAACCTAATGTTGGCAACATTTTTTTAACTGCAAAAAAAATGCATAAATCTGGTTAAACTTGAAAAATGGCAGTTAATTTCCTCTCTTGCATCATATTTTTCTACTTTATTTAGTTATTACAAAAATGGTAATCTTCCTTTGTAAGCAGTTTTACACTCACGGAAGGTATTCCTACAGAAAGCTTGTGTGTTTTAGGAGGGATTTTTTGTCTTCCTGTTCATTTCCTCCAAAGCCAATGGAAAAAAAAAATCCCTTTAATACCTCTCTGAAGTTTTTTTCTGCTTACTTTCTACCTGTTCATCATCTAATCTCTGTTCCCTGCACAGTCCTGCTCAGCCCACCCCCAGACTCGACTCTCCTATCGTTCAGATGCACTTGCTGCTGCTCTGGTTGGGCAGACCTGTCCACCCACGCCCACGTATTGTCTCTTCCCTTATCATCAAGGAGCCAGCTTTTTGGGTCAGGGACCCATTCACATGCTGCCTGGCACAACGGGCACCTCACCTAGGCCTAAATCTTGTAATAGATGAAAACATGCTTTGACAACAGGAGCGCTGCCTGGGCACGCTGAAAACCTCCACGTGAGAGCACCAATGCCCCCGCCTGCCGCGTGTGTTCTGCCCGTGCCCGGCTTTACGCCCACACCTGTGCACCGGGGTGGCAGAGAAGAACCTGCACTGGCCCACACAGACATTATCTAAGCTCAGCACATGCAGGAACAGAACTGATAACCCTCCTGTGTCTCATGTTAAGAGAGATCCTGCTGCCAGTATTTTGGCTTCCCTCCACCAAGCTGACACCGGATCTGCGACACCTGAAAACTCAAGAGAAATGGATAGCTCCATAAATAATTTGTGCTTGTAACTTCTTTAGACCACGTCTAAGTGTACACGACTAAACCATTAGTCTTCCCTCTTAATTCTCTGAATCAAAAATCCCAAACATATTTTTGAAGGTTCTGTGAATTGGCTAAATATATGAACATCATAATTTTCATTTTCCAGAAGAAAGAATCACTAACCCACCGGCCACCACTATAAAGGACAAACCTTGAAAACATGAACCATAAATGCACTAAAATCAAAAGATGAATCGAAAGAGGCATATCTGTTTCTATTTTTGTAAACAACATGCTTTTCAAGCCAGAGCTCATGAATTTCTGAAGTCCTGCTGTGGTGCTTGCACACTGCTTGCTGACAGGCAAAGTGCTCGCTCTCTCACACACCAGAATCCGTCCAGCAATTCAGGTAGTGCAGTTCAGAGCAGGTTTGTGCTGCACTTCCTGTGCAGCTTTCAAGGGAGGACTTTCGCCCAGCTTCTCAACAAACCTCTGACATTCCCAGCTTCCCACTTCTCGTTCACTCTGCCGCTACCCTTTTTTCTTTAGTTCTGTGTGGCCATCTCAGCGATGAATGGAGTTGCTCTGCTTTAGGCACACACCAGAGAAGCACAAATGCTCCACGCAGCGTAACCGTTCCCGGATGGGGACTGTGTGGCACACTGCACCCTGACCAGAGGCCCAGGCCCTGCCACGCGGCGCAGGGAACCCAGCTTCTGAAGGGACGTGGGATTCTCTCTACTGCTCTCTTTTTATAGGGTGTCCCTGCCAAGTGGCGTTCTAAGCGATGCTTTACAGCCTGCACGTGTTTCT
The DNA here is from genome assembly GCF_011077185.1 of Oxyura jamaicensis. Taxonomy (NCBI): domain Eukaryota; kingdom Metazoa; phylum Chordata; class Aves; order Anseriformes; family Anatidae; genus Oxyura; species Oxyura jamaicensis. Next base: position 217,782 of record NC_048926.1, on the reverse strand, counting down.
TTCAGAAATCGTAACAAACCAGCACCTCCTGGTGCAAAACAATGCAGTCACAGTCAGATCGCTCCTACAAAGTACAAGAGAACCACATACAAATTGGAGAAAGAAGGTTGGGGTTTTCAATTTTACGGACAAGGAATCAAGGCACAATGTGATTTCCCCCTGTGTGCATCAGATGTTGGTATCAGAGTTCCAAAACAAATCTCTTCAATGATTCTCAGTTCATCACCTAAAACTGTATGAAAGATCTTTCTCCTGAGGACACAAACGATAGACAAGAAATGGTGACTGTCACCATATGCAAAAAAAAATCATTTCATACCGTTTCTACTAAAATTTGATGAAATGAATTTGAATGCAGAATTAAGTAACACATGAACATTACATAAAGTGTCATGGACAAAGTTATTTTATATTGTATATAATAAAGATGTACTTAGGCAGCGCACAAAGCCATTGCAGAGCTGAACCATAACTGAGCGTTATTTCTGTAATTATATTCATTTGGGTATATCCAAGTGTAATTATATTACATTTAGATAACTACATTTATATTCTCTCTCAAATGAAAATATGACTTATCACACAGTCTCTCTGGGACAAAAGTTCAATTTGCAAAACTGAGTAAACAGGTTGCATCTTGATGGTAATCGTACCACTTGGTTCAAAGGGCTGACCCAAAGGTTTGCAGCCTTCTTTGTATATGTACTTAATTGTATTTGAATTACAGTTATTTTTCTAGTAACAAGTAGAGTAGATGCAAATTGCCTCTATATATGTCAGCAATTTATTATCAATTGAAAACCAAAAAGAGGCAGGCAGGCAGGCAGCAGGTCATTCTACAGCTGCTCTTCCGAGAAGCTTGGTTTTAGGCCAAGGTCCCAAAGCAGATACTTAACCTCTGCCCTGCACGAAATTCTCCTGTCTTCAAAGAAACCATTCAGATTTGCACATTTTACAGAAACTGGGATATAATGATACAAGCATGGCAAACTGACCACTGATAAAAGATTTTCCTGGTGAAGTTAGTTCCATTGTGGGTTCTGGTTCAAAACCTCCTGCAGAGCATGGAGATTGGAGCACACTAGCCCCCATAGACTGTTGGATGTTCTTATTTCTCTGTATGTAACAAAGACTAATTTAAATCAGATAGACCTGATAAAAGAAGTATGTTTTAAAACCAGGAGTGACAGGACATATGAGAACTAATTATGAACCACAATCTGTCTCCATGAGGCAGAGGAAGCTTCTCCAACATCAGAATTAAGCTCTTCACTTTGTTCTCACTGTTGATTTTTGGTTTTGTTTGGCTATTTTGGTAGGAGCTTACAACTAGAAAGAGACAGCTGTGCTAAATGTCATCACTGCGATAGGAAAACAGAACTACACCACTTCAAATGAGCTTGGAGAGAGTCTTGAATAAACAGGAAGCATAACCTTTCTCCTATGTACATATGTGTATATGAGGAGGATATAGGTACCTGGGTAATACAGTCTGCTTGCCAGCTCTGTTAACACTTCCATATCCGACAGACCATGCTTAGAAAGTCAGTGGAACATTTTTTATCTGCTCCAACCCGAGTGAGATACTTGGTCTGAAACAACAAATTCTCCAAATGCCAGCAGAGTTTCCTAGTATTAGCTCAACTCTATAGGCTAAAGTTTGGGAACTGGACTTGCTCCTTTGAAAAACCAAATACAATCCCCTAGTCTATCCAGATAAACTTTAGATGTATCGACGGCTCCTTCTCCTCTTGCCGAGGCACACTATATACTGACGCATCCATCCCCTTTTAGAGATGCTGACAGGTAGCTTATCCACAAAGAACGGTGGCTGACATAACCAGACTTCAGGTAAGATGAACATGACAAAAACTCCAAACCAAAACAGCCACAAAACCTGCCTTTCTGTTGAACAGAAATGGTTGCGTACTATGCAGGTCCAATCAGAAATCTAGTTGGTGTGGGCACCAGGATTTCATAAATATATATTGATTAAAGTGAGAGCAGCAAAAGCAGAACAAACAAGAATAAAAGTGGTAAGGAACCTCCACTAAAAACTTAATCCCAAGAAAAAAAACAGGAGGGGTTTTCCCACCATACAGAGGGACTAGGCACATCTTCCCAGCACTCAGATCTGCCACCCACCAGATCAGGCTGCCAGAGCCTCATCCAACCTGGTCTTGAACACTTAATTCCAAGGTTAAGAACTGGAAGAGTAACCTGAATGGTTACTGCAGTGGCTTGCAATAGCAAATAACTTGCAGTAGCAAAAGCAGAGTAAAATGAGATATCACTGCTAACAAAGCTTGCATTTTTATGACCCTGACTCTTGGATTGCTTGCAATTTTACCACTGTGACTCCTGGTTTGCAGAGACACAAAGACCTCGTAGGCAAATAACTCAAATAACCTTACACGTCCTTTCCACTACTATGGCACCGTGCATACGGTACATAACCTGCCACCCAGTCATCTGTGAAATCTAAGTCTGCTGCTTAAATGCAGCCATGTTCCAAGGTTAATGCTAACTCACTTCACCTTCTCCTCGGAAATATTTCTCAAATATGTCTTAACTCTCTTGCACAGAGCCTGCATACAGTTTGCACAACTACAACAGTCCTATACTACCCAAAATTCCATGCACGCTCTGTTCCCAGTCTAACAGGATTTTCCGTTTTGGAATACATGCATTTTTTCTCTCTCATCCAGACCCTCTCTCAGACATTTTTCACTTTGTAGTAAGTTCTCCAAGTTTAGCACGTTTCTGCTCACAAGACAAAATGAAACAAAACAGATTTTTCCTGTTAAACAAAATACCTACTATAAACATAGACACAAACTCCAATTTAAATCTTTTAAATGAGTTATTACATTCCCTGAATGGAAATTCATACAAGATATTTGTATTTATGTTTGGAAAGGTATAACTTTCTTTTCCAAAAAGGTTGCTGTGCATGTTTTACCCTACTTAAATGCTTATTTGCATGTGCTCTTTAAAAAATTTTCCTGTAACGTAAGTCAAAGCTTTCAATAAAAGTTTTCTTTTAAAAGTTTCAACAACATTTGCCTGTTTCTGTGAGGCAATTTTTCAGCGCATCCATCAGTACTGATGGAATCAAATTCCACCTGATATTTCTGATCTGCTTTTCTCTACACCTTGTCTACACAAGCTTTCCAAAGTGGTTGTGCCAGACAGCTGTAAAAACACTTCCCAAAAAAGTTGTGTTCCTTTCCAAAAAGGTTGTGACCGTGCACTCATTCTTCAATCTTATTACTTTTTAAAAGTTAAAATCTCTGAGGCAACAAAAGCTCAAATTCTATAATTCAGTTATAACTCTGCTAACTCTACTCACATTAGTAGGGTTAAATACTTATATAGCACTTTGCTTACTGCAGTCTAATATTTGATGGGGTAAGAGTAGCGAGAACCCCTGCAGACAATGATTCACGACAACTGTGCTTTCTGTGCATTTCTGTATCTCACTGTAATGAAATTCTGTCTCAGTTCTGACCAGAATCTCTAATGCTAGAATACAAATAATAACTATAATCATATTATTCTTTTACAAATACTTCCAGACTCTGTGATCAAATCAAACATTTAGAGCAGCAAACTTGTCAAAATGCCTGTAATGTCAGAAACCAAACTAGCAAAACACTGTATTATCTAATCCAATTATTGTGTATCTGTTGTAATAACAAGGTTTGGATAAGAAAAACAACAGTGAAGTTTGGGCTGTGCAAAAGCAGATGTCTGGAAAATGTGACCTTGGCAAACATGCCGTGCTTCTTCAACTTCTCACATAGGAGACATTTTGAAAATTTCTTACACTAGTGAACTAGCTATTGTAGACAGCAACACAGTATAAAGGAAACACAACAACTACAATTCACTGGCTAAACCTAGGAAGAATAAGGGACCATTCTGCTTATCTCTAACGAAGAGCTTAATATAGAGTAATTAAAATAGGCAATCACAGCACAACTCTTAACACTGATCTGTCTTAATCTATTTTTAACGTTTGTCAAGCATCTGACAGTGTCGCATGAGCAATTCATGCCCGATAACCATCTTCATGCTACCAAATGACCAGATTTTTTGGAGGAACGGAAGAAATTTTAAACTAATGAGTACTAGGCCATGTAATAAATGTTTGGAATAAATAACGTATATTTCTGGACACCTAGTGTCACTTACACGTTCCTTATAGAAAAAAAAAGTTTGCTTTTGTGTGGCTTTTGCAATATTGTCTTGCTCAAACTTAGTAGAAGTATTACCAGACTGTAATTTCAGAAATATTTAGCAGAATCTAAATATCTAGAATCTATCAAATGTTGCTTTACAATAAGCAAATAACAAATCATACTGTTACATAAACAGTATAAATCACTATATTAATGTCGTGCACTAAGAATAAAGTAACTGGCTCGTCTTCGTTTATTTATCTTTTACGATCACTTTTCTATTTTCTACAGTATTTTTCTTCTATTTGAACATGGGAGAAGTAAGTAGCCAAGTCATTTTTAAACTGTAAACATTTTGATCTCTCAAAACATAAACATGTGCACTTACCCTTATGTGCTCACTCTTTAATTTCTGGACCAGGCCTGCGGTTTGACTCTATGTTATGAGAGAGAAGCCAATTAGTTTATGCATTTTGCTTCAAAGCTGAGAAGCTCTTCAGTGTGGTTTTGCTAGTGTGACCTTAGTATAGTGAGTCTGATCACAGCAGTTTGTCTTCCAAGAGAGACTATTTCATTACATGCAGCAGATGGCTCTTCCTAGGAAGACCTCAGCCAGAGAGGGCGAGAGAGCTGGCAGTGATGAGAGGGCAGATCCTACTTCCATAGAAGTCCAGGGGCATTTCCTCGTGGCCTTAAGAGACAGGAAGTGTTGGCCTTAGGTTTTCATAATAAGGCACTGGGCTCACTTTTAAAGCACATGCTTTGGTGTACTTAACTGCTTTGCTAGGCATGGCTGGAATTTCTCAGTTGCTTGAAATTAAAAACGCAAAAAATTCTGCCAAACACTGAGAAAATCTGCACAACTCTCTAACAAGTAGACTGAGGAAACCAAGGGTGAACAGTGAACTTTTAACAATCACTACCCACAAAAAATCACCTAACAACTCACATTTCTCAAAGGCAATGATTATCAAACACGTATCTAAATGAATCCCGAAAAAGTATTCCCACGCCTGCTACCCAAGAAGCCAATTCTCACACAAGGAACTTGTCTGAATTACACAAAGTGCCCTCAGCTCAAGGAGCTCAGAAAAGGCTGAAAAGCCAGTTTAGTGCCATGTTTTTTTTTTGTTTTGTTTGTTTGTTTGTTTTGTTTTTTTCTTGACTGTTTTGCAGAAAGTGCAGCTAAAATGCTCGTTATCAGATACTAAGGTGCTAAATACTTCAGATACCCAATGCTCCTGAGACCTAGGCCACAGGCTAAAAAAAACCAGGTGTGTTCAGCAACAAACAGAGCAGCAGGGATATCTATGATTCACACAATAGCTTAATAGCCAAAATAATCCCCAAAGAAATGAGAGACCAGGATTTGAAGCCATCTTCAACGTGATCTAATTTGACTGTTTGACACCGTGGGATGTCCAGCAAGCATGGTCCACAGCCCAAGGCGGGTGAAAGACACCAGCCTGCTATCAAACACAACTGTGGGTACATGCATGTCATCAGGAAGCCAAATGCACTCTCTTACCTGTATCCATGCTGCCATGCAGATTGGTTTTGCACATAACTTGGGAGGAATACATTCTTGATTAACGGTGCGTGAAGAAGCCACTCCATGCAAATTCAGGTCTAAATAAATAGCTTGTTTTTCAGAGGTGCTAGATCTCACAGAAGCCAAGGGGGGATGCTGTGCTGTTACCAGCTCTGCAGGCAGGTGCGCGTCTCTGTGCACTTCTGATTAGTGCCAGGCACGAGACAACCAGCTACTGAACAGCAAGCTTATTAATGTGGTCTCCACGTTGCACTACTGCAGCCACCGGCCTCCAGTTTGCGCACAGGGACATGAGGGCAGACTTGCAGCTACACAAGGAAACGCTGCAAAGTATGGGTGGTCACACCTGAATGCTCGGTCACTGATTAAAAATGGTAGTACGAGTAATTCCTAAGACACTTTCAGCCCACTTTGAGCAACCTGTAGCTCCGGGAAGATGCGAATTCTCCTCACACCGTGGCCGCGCTCGCCTCACAGCCCGGGAGCAGGCGCTCGGAGGCCTCTCCTCAGCGGCAGCTCCTGCCCCCGCCGGGACCCAGGCACCCGGGGACGGAACGTGAGGCGGGGAGCGCCTGCGGCCGGGTTAAACGCCTTCTCCCTGCTACCAGCGGGTACCCCGCTTTTGCTTGTTTCACCGCCCTGCCCAACCGCGCTCCCTCCATAGGGAAGCTGCTCCCCAGCCGACCCCGGCCCTCCCGGCTGCACGCGGCGGCTTTTGGCCGCGGCATCGCTTGGCCTCACAACGGGACGCCAAAGTTCCCTCGGGCCGCCGGCAGCGAACCTCGGCCGGGGCAGCCGTCCCCCTGCGGGGGGGGCCGCGGCGAGACTAGGCAGTAGCGGGACGGGGCCGGCGGCGGGGGCCGGGCAGGGCCGAGCCGTGCGGCTGCGCTGGGCGAGTCCTTCCGGGCGGGAGCACCGCCCCGGCGGAGGCAGCAGCGGGGCGATGTCGGAGCCACCGCGCAGCCCGCCGGGGTCCCTTCCCCTCAGCCGCCTGGCCGAGCCGGTGCTGCGGCGGCTCAGCGAGCTGCTGGACCGGGCGGCACCCGGCAAGGGCTGGCGGGACCTGGCGCAGCGAGCGGGGAGCCGCGGCAGGGTCCGCCTGAGGTGAGGGCGCTGCCCGCTGCGGGGGGCCGGGCGCGGGTGCGGGGCAGGGGCCGGGGCCGCTGGCGAGGGCCGAAGCGGGCGGGGCTCGTCCTGCTGCCCGGCGTCTGGGCGAGCCTCCCGGGGTGGAGCGGCCAGGCGCCAGGGGCCTCCCGCCCTGCGCCCCCGCCGCAGGTGTGCGGCGGCTGCTGCCTGTAGCGCGGCTCCTTTGGCTGGGGGCATGCATCGGCACCGCTTCCTGCCTGGGTCACGTTCGCTTCCTGGTCGTTTCGCTTTCAGTGCCTTTCCAGATTTTGTTTAGAGGGTAGAATCTCAGAGGGAGAATAAAGGAAAGGTGTTTCAAGGGCAGCGCTGAACGTGGGCTGTGAAGACCTATCCTTTCCCTGGGGCGATTATTTGTTAATACAGGGAAACAACCCGAGACCAACAGCACGACTCCCTCGAGAGGCCTGGTGCTGCATTTCTGTGTCTGTGTTACCCAGTGAAATACAGTGAAATTCTTCTTGATAAGGGAAAGTGTCCTGCCTCCGGGCTTGTGTGGCAGTGTGATTTAATGAAGGAGATGTTGATGAATCTTCTTAGCAGTAATACATAAACTTGCATTCCCTTTACTCATTCCCTTATCACCTGTATTGTTTCAGTCTGCTGTGAACGAAAGCACATAAAGTCATAAAACTGAAGTTTAAAAGCGTGAAAGTTTATAGCTGGAGATAAATTTATTGGAGCTGTCAGCTGTAGCCATAGCCGTGTGTGCGGCAGTGAAGCTGCAGCAGGCACTTGTTCTAACAGCTACTCTGCAGATCTAAGTCTTCCTGGGCTTTCAAGTCAGACTCTGACTCAGTTTTTACCGCTTCTGAATTAGGCACATGAAAACGAAAGGTGCTTGTTTTTCTGCTGAGACTTTGAAAATCAAAAATTAGAAGATTTCTCAGTATGTTTGGTCAGAATTGTTAGGCACAAACATCTCTTGTTTTCCAGCATACAACTCACTAATTTCTGTCTGTGGAAGTGCCACTATATAACCTCTGGACTCTTGAAACTTGAAGGAAATACTCCAAAAAAGCCCAAATCAGCTACAATTTTCCCATCTTTTTTTTTAAAAAAAAAAATCTTTTTTTTCTTCTTTTTGGTCTCAAACTGATTTTTATTAATCTAGCTCCTTTTTGAGAAAGAGTATTAAGAAGGTCTAAGCTGTGTCTTTATTATTTTGTAGCCCTCTTGATTTAGAACAATGTTCCCTCAAAGTCCTGGAGCCGGAAGGAAGTCCAAGCTGGAGTCTCCTGAAGCTGCTGGGTGATAGGGGTTGCACAGTGGTGGAACTGGTGGAGTTCCTGCAGGCCCTGGAGCATACAGAGGCTCTCCAGTGTCTCAGCTATTCAGGTCAGTTCTGGTTTGTGCTTTCAGTGAAACTAGGTGTTTTCCACTGGAAACACTGAAGTATTCGTCTTCTACCGTAAATAAAAACATTGTTAGTGTTTAAATTCTAGTAATTGGTATCATTTACATGATTCCGAGATTAAAAGTAGGCTAAGTAGGTAAGCAGGCTTAATGCAGTCTTGTTGTAAGCTTGGACTCGGCTACATCAATGTGACAGGTGCTGTCATTTGCTCTGCTAACTTGTATTAAACTGTATTAACTGTGTGAAACTGGGCCTTTGGTAGATGCTTGTAGAACTGCAGTGGTTGAGTTAGGAAGGCAAGTTGCGTTGCCAGCCATCTGTTCAGGCTACAGGCTTTGTGGACTTAGTTCATAGCTTACCCTGATTGAATGGGAACTGTTCAGTTAGCACCAGTTCTGTTGCATATTGGATCCATTCCAACTGGCTAATTGGGCAGAAAGGCTAACCTAGCAGGGAACTAGATTATTTTCTGCTAACACATTCAGCTTGCTTCTTCTCAAAAATTGTAGAAGTGTGGACAATGCAAGGGAATGCATGGGTAAGACCATGTAAACCAAGTTCTTCTTGTAGAGTGCAAGTATAGTCCTTCAGGATGTGGTAAAATTTGGTCTACTAGGAAGTTACAAAAGTCCCCCATGAAAGTGGGGATTGGGAATGAGACTAGCAAGCTCTTTGCCATACTGATAGCTGTCCTTCTTTTCTTTGGACAGCATGAGAACAGAAGCCATGGACTTAGAACTACTATTAAGACAACAGTGTAATTTTTCAGGTTAACTAGTAATAGCAATGATTTGCAGCCATTTCATCCAACTAAGGCAGCTGATTTTTACTGTACTAGGAGCACCATGGCTCGCTGAATGAACGAAGAAGTGTTGGTGTATCTTTGTAATCATTCAGAAAATTAAGCCAGGTGTTTTGTTTTTTTAACACATTAAATTCTGTAATACTTGCAGGAAGTAGCTATATAATGCTGAATGAATGACAGGAAAATAACCGAAACTGAAGAAATTATGAATCGGTTTTCTTAGAACTTGTTTGTAATAACTCTAAGGAGTACAAGATACTGATCTTTCAGATGACTTGCTTTTCTCAGCTACTTTCTTAAGAGATGTTAGTGATGCAAAACAGGAGAGATTAAAAAAATAAAAGTGGAAGTCTTTGGAAAGTGCAAAGCCCTTTAAATTGACATTATAAACATCCTACCTGTCTTGTTTAATATTAGGTGATTGTGACGCTCAAAACTACTTAAAATGCTCCCTTTAACTCAGAAAAACAGCAGAGGAACTATTAAATGAAAAACTGAAGTATCCATCTCTGGAGCTAAGCTCTAGAGGGAAAATGTTTTACAGAAAGATAGACAAGATGTTTTCAAGTCCTGTAGCTAGTTTGGAGTAGCCCCCTGTGTGCTCAACTATTTTAGAATAAGATTCTGTATGGCGGAAGCTAACATAGCCCGCTTTCCTGCTAGACAAAGACCCAGTGATTTCCATATGTCATAGAATTTCTGTTTCAGTCTGACTGCATGTGTTTCTGCTCAAGTTTCAGCCAGTTGATCAAATCATTACAGTTTCTTTCCTCAAGCATTCTCTGTTAGGAAAAAGTCCCCATGTGTGACTAAGCCATTGAACACAAGCAGGGAGTTGGGAGGGGAAGCAGACAAAAAGAAAACTCCTGGTGGAGTGTAGTAAGAAGGCTTGGAGCAAATTATAATCTTGAGCCTTGTACTGGGACATTTGCAATCTCTTTGCAGCTATTTTTGCTTGCAGCTTCTGTTTAGTTTACGTTACTCTCTAAAATTATTCCCCCACCAGTCTGGGATGCTGCTTCTGTACCAGACTGCACTTCCAGCTTCTGCAAAGTGTGTTCCTTTAAACAGTAATAAGGAACCTACTTTCTCCCAATACAGGGAAATAGACCAACTCTAATCAAAATGAAATATTTAATATGAATACCTATTTTGTATCTGATAGGTAATTTCAGAGAATAATGAAAAGGTAATGAAGTTCCTCTGTGCCGTTCACTGTTTCTGTGCTTTTTCTGTAACCAGTGTTGTAGCATCTAGTCGTTAGCATGTACTGTTGCTTGTGGTCCCACTGGGTTTGTTACATGCGTTTGCCATCCATAGCAAATAATACTTCAATCTAGTGATCTTTTTTCATTATGAGCTCAACATTGCTGAACACCTTGACCAGAGGTGCGTATATTCTTTGTCAGCACCTTGAGGTTAAACTTTCTGTTCTGCAGATGACTTCTTTTTTTTCCCCCCTCTTCTTCCTGTGACCTTGGTTGTAACAGCAGATCTGTTTTGGGGGTTGTACTGTAATTAGATCCCTGGAATGGTCTAGGTTAAGAAAACAACTGGATCATATCGGACTAGTGTCAGAATTTCACTCACACTATTTCCTGGCAGTTAAAATCTGAAGTGGAAAATTTTACCTTGCAGCCTAGTAAAAAGAAAGCCCCAGCCCTGTGCTCTACAGGAGCAAAAGCCATTAAGGAAACTAACTGGCTAATAAGTTGCATGAGCAATACCTGAAAAATTCAGTATGTTGTAGTTAAATTAGGTTTTACTACTTTGAATGCTCCCTCAGGCTGTGCCTTGTCTCATATCTGAAGTTTAACAACTCAAAGAAATCATTTGGTGTGAGCAAACTCCATAAGGTGTATTACGGGAATACCCCTCCCAAAAGGAAACTGTGATGCCATTGGAAGTACGGTTTGCTGTAGTGAGTAGAGAGCAAGAGGGAACGGAAGTTTCCTGAAATTAAAACATCGGTCATCTTCTGTAAATCTTTGATAAAATTGTGCTGATTGATTCAAGTGTGGATTTTGTGTAATGGAAGACAATTTTGCATGTCTTACAATTAACTAAATGAAACTGTGTATATACACAATAAAACCAGATTACTTTCAAGTATAATTAATGACAGAAACTTTCTTTGCTTGTAAGATAATTTAAGTGCAAATTTAAATGGTTGAATTGTATTTCTTAATCACTTTCCTATGTCTAAATTCTTTTTTAAAGGTATAAAGATTGTTGTACAGCCAGACTCTCAAGCAGTGCTCTCTGGCCAGGTTGTCAAGCTGTGTTGCTGGGCAACAGGACACCCCTTTGTACATTACCAGTGGTTCAAACAGGAAAAAGAGGTAATAGAGAAACAAAAAAAATATATATATATATACACACACATATGTATGTATATAAAAATTGGTGAAAATAATAGGTAATGACTACATAAGCTAGTTTATGATATCCCTCGTGTTAGATGGCAATTTCTCTCCAAAATTTTTTAAGGCTGTTGCTCTTAATTATAAGGGGAGATGTTTGCTTCATCTACTAATAAAAATAGAAGTTGAATAAATGCTATAATGACCCTATCAATATGCTAAAACATTAAGGCAGTTCAGTGAATTCAGAGTACTTCTTCATCCTTTGAGACTAATCTTGAAAACTGTAAGTTTAGTTGTGTCTCAGCCTACCAAGAAATTTCACGCCCTGAGGAAAAACTGCTGCAGTGGAATAAATGTCAGTCACCATTGGTTTTAGACAGGTGGAAACCGGTTCCAAACGCTGAGCAATTGAAGGCCTGAACTCAGTGTTGTCACAGACTTGGGTAAAATACCGGAGTGTATGTGAGCCAGTATCTCTGGAGTTTGAACAGCAGCGTTTACGTATTTCTTGTCCTGATTATCTTCCTACAAAATAAATAATTTCAGGAAGAGTTTAACCAGCTTAAAAGCTCAGAATCCTCTTAAATAGACGCACATGAATAATGCCTAGAAGAAAGTCCCTCTAAGCTACCAAGTGTGTAGAGCAAGATTTTCTCATCCAGAATTTTTAAGCAAGTACGGGAGTTGAGGCTGCTGTTAATAAATATTCTAATATTGAGGAGTTGCTGAATAAATATTCTAATGTTTGATCCTAGTTTAGCTTAAATCAATCTAAATCAAAGTATTTCTTGGTTCATGTGTGATTCAGGTTCCCTATGGTAATTCTCCAGAACTGGTTTTGAATCCAGTGAAAGTAAACGATGCTGGCTTCTACATCTGTCGAGTGAACAGTGAATCTTCGTTTGCGTTCAGTCAGTGGGCACGACTAGAAGTTTGCGATCTTCAGGGTGCATCTCACGGTGAGTGGCAGAAGCTTTTTATAGTGGGACATCTCTGTGTGGATTGTACCTTGAAGCTGAAGTCTGTTTTTCTCTAGAGTTCGAGTGAGCATTTATTGGATGAACGTGGTCTTCTGAAAGTCTGCCTTCCTGCTTGTTAGAGAAACTCAGGTCCCCATCACTGTCTTGTGCAGACATGAGAGAAGGATGATTAAAAGGGTGATACTCAATTGTTGTGCTCTTGTACTGGCTACAAAAGCAGAAGAGAAACAAAGTTCCACAATAGCAGCCTTTCAGTACTTCAAGGAGTCTTATAAAAAGGATGGAGAGGGACTCTTTACTAGGTAGTGATAGGATAAAGGGGAATGGTCTTAAGCTAATAGAGGATAGCTTTAGATTAGACATTAGGAAGAAATTCCTCACTGTAAGGGTAGTGAGGCACTGGAACAGGTTGTCCAGAGGAGCTGTGGATGCCCCATCCCTGGAGGTGTTCAAGGCCAGGCTGGATGGGGCCTTGGCCAACCTGATCTAGTGGGTGGCGTCCCTGCCTATGGCAGGGGGTTGGAACTGGGTGGTGTTTAAGGCCCCTTTCAACCCTACCCATTCTATGATTCTATGAACAGTGGATAAGAGTAGATGGAAAACAGTGTCTTGGAATCCCTTGAATTCCTAAAGGATTCTAGTACCAGAAAAATCAAACTTTAAACTTTTTTTTTTTTTTTTTTTAACCTGAGCCCTGTAACCTGGTAGTGTCTTTACACACACAGTCTTTTACGTATGTTTGTCCTATGGGTTCTGGTCTGATAATCGGGAATTTTTGTCCACCATCTATCTGTTTGCTGCTAGTCTGAGAATAAATATACTGCGTAAAGAAGAACTTAATGAGTTTCAGTGCTTCCCTGGCCACTAGAAAAAAAGTCCTACCTTACATAGAAGCTCATAGCACTTGTATGCTTAAAGTCTGCACACATAAGAAAACCTAGATTCTGTGTAAATGGAATGAGGCGTTAACTGCACTCCAAGCAAATGAGATAAGCACACTGATGGATGGAAAAGACTCTTTCCTTTCATTGTTTTCTTTGTTTATTTGAAGGAAGCTTAATTAGTTTGCCTGAAAAGAAGATATGCATTTGTATTCAGCCTCAGCCACAAAACTTGACAGTGGGAGATGCTTTGGTATTAGAATGCAGAGCTGTTGGAAACCCAATTCCTCAATATCAGTGGTTCAGAAATGGATTTCCCTTGGCAAATGGGAGCAAAAATGTCTACATGGTAAGTTACTGCAGAGTGCTCATGGGGGATTAATATGTAACCACCTTTACCTTATCACATAATGCTTCCTTGAAGAAAATAACTTCTTCATAGCCTTGATAACCTTTTCTGCAAATACAGTTTCTAAGTAGCTATCCTGTTTTGTTACTCAAATGCTGATATGGCTCTAAGGCTCCAGGCTGCAGAACTGTAATCCTGAACATGTTTCAGGTAGTCATGGGGTGTTGTTACACAAAGTTACAGTGTATTTTGAATGAGAGAGATTTATTGACATAACAAAGATTAAGTACCAGTAAAAGTGAAAGCTTGTATTTCTATCACAGACTGCAAAGCTCTGTGATTTGTAAGATCTGTAACATTTAATGATTAAAGCATCTCAGGCCTGTTAGGTGGATTTGCACTCTTTCTTCAATTCTTGAAAGCATTTCTAGAATGCATGCTGTTCAACTTACTGTAGAATGAGGGTATCAGCAAATCGTGGATTTGTTTAGGTTTTGCTTTTAATTTTTACTGTTTCTTATGTGGGGGCTTTATTCTGGAGCCTGGCAGGATGACTGTGATTGTGCTCATGTAGGTAACTTGTGTGGACATGGAACATGGGGGAACATATTGGTGTCACGTGTTCAATGACCAGGAAGACCAAGACAGCAAGAAGATAGAAGTTGTTGTAGGTAAGGAGTTTTTCAGTTTGATAGAGGTCAGCTGATTTATCAATTTCTTCACTATCACTAGAACTTGCTTTTCAGACTTCTAGCATTAAGCCAATCTTCTATATTTTTAGTTTATCCCTTTGTTAAAATAGTCTTGCTTGCTGACAGCAAAGGCAATTTTAAAGTTCTGTATGTTACAAAGTGCTTTGGGTTTTTAAGGTAGCTAGCATAGAAATGCTACCACTTTTTGGCATTGCTAGTATGAACGTAGCTTGTCAAAGATGGTGAGCTGTTTTCTTTATATTCTTGTTTCTGACAACAGAAGAACAGTTTAAACCTTGATTTCATTAACATCTTGGTAGTGATTTGAACTGCGTTACACTGAACTCTTTAGCAATCAGTGCAGGTGAGATTATTCACAGCAAGTGGAATAAATGGATCTAACACTGTTTAGGGTGTATGCATGTATTTGCAGTAAACTAAAGAGGAGAAGATCTGTTTATATAGCTTCTAGATTTATCTGGGACTACTACTGCATAATTCATATGAAAAGTTCTTTCTGATCCTAAGAACATTCTAGTACTCCTGAATTTTAGTAGTAATTACTATACAGTATCACAGTCAGTGCTGAAAGATTTATACTGCTGTAAAATGAGCCAGATAACAGAGAAGCTTGGAAGTGACCTTTTTCTTCCATTTTGTGTGCTAACTCTCATAACTGAGAGCAATTGTCTTCCAATTTCCCCCCGCTTAAAACACAAGGAAGGAAATCTATGGCAGTGGAATGCACAGAAGGTAAAGTAACTCTTTAGTTGTCAATCAATTTTTAAAGATTAATGATTGGGATGATGTATTACTAAATGCATTACTGAAAAGCATATGTGGGTTAAGAGCTTCAGTATGCTTTAAAACACTGATGTGTGATGTAATGTTCCTTCTGCATGTGCTTCTCTCTTCTTTGCCTTGATAGCATGATCTTATAGCTTATGGGGGGACAAACAGCAAGCTTTCTTCTGCAATATTCCTTTTTTTTTTTTTTTTTGTACTGTTTTTGTGCCTTGCATTTATAATTTCTATTAATACACAAAAATGGTGAGATCTCTTTAGCTGGGCTCCAGAAAGCAACATCCTTGCAAGAAAAACTTGGTATATTTAGGGACCTGGATGACCTTAAAGAGCTGAATAGAGCTGGTTCCACTGTCAGGTCTCTGTCTGCAAGAGGTGTTGCCAGCAGCCTTACTACGTTGATTTCCTTTTTCCTTTGCATTGCTACCATGGGAAAAGTTGTATTGTGACCTTTATGTTGATGCCATCAATTAATTACTGAGACTCTTAAAGTCTGTAAAATTTATACAGCAGGGTATTATACATAAAGATGTAAGGCTGCTTACAGAAGCCCCCCTGCCCTGCCTCAAGTTGATCTACCAGCAATGAAGGAAACACATGCATTTGTTTTGCAAGGCACTCTAAACATCTCTTTACTCTTTTTCTTAGAATTAAGCTGCTGTGCAATGTTTCTTGTTCAATCTTTAACTGGAGCTGATGTTCCCTTTTAGCTCCTTTGTTAAAGGTTTGACATTGTGAGCGTGTTGTGTACTAGAATGTATGTGTAACACAAATTTCAGTGTCAGCCACTTCCACAGCATAGCTTCTGAGACATCTCTTTGAGCCTTAACATCCTTTCTGGATGTAGACTTCTTGCTCAGGATGTTGCTTTTTAAGCAGTCCTTAAAACATCTATTTCTCGCATGGCAGATTCTGATGTCTTGTTCCTTATTCATTCAAGCTGCTTGCATGCCTGTGGGCCTGAGGCATAGTATTTTCCTACCTCTGTTTTCAGCTATATTGTAATACTGTGTCTAGTATACCTTAGTATGATTCTATGATTCTAGTATTTTAATGCAGGATTTCCTCTTCTGTGTATGTGCAATAAACATAAGAAAGTTAGATTTACAGAAATACAAAGCCAAAAATAGTTTAGAAAGATAACTTGTTTTCTAGTTTTTGACTTTAATTAATAATGGCGTGACATAGATATATTAATTATATTATGTATTAATAGAATATGTATTTTTTGCATCTTGTTTAAACTATGAAATGGTGCATTTCTTCACAGAAGATCTAAGTGATCTTCAAAAAACAGGTAAGTGCTATGTTTTGAAAAGCTTTAATTTCACATCTTCATCTCATGTTACAATTCACTGAAGCCTAGCTCGGTTACAATATTTATTTTACATTATTTTGGGGATTTATTAGTGACAGGTATCATGTTAAGGGCAGTACCACTTTCTGGTCCCAATAAACGAACTTGTAGATATGCAATGAACCATAGAGTTGCTATTATCTTTTCAAAATCACACAAAGCTGCTCTTTTATACTGCATACATGCTTGTTATGTAATTGTAGAAGAAATTGTGTTTTGTTTTCTTGTCTGTGGCTTTGTTGGGCTCTAAGTTTTACTATGTTGCTGCTTTTTCAGATGATTACAGTGACTGAAGTATAAGATGTCTAGCTGTCACCAATGATAGATTGAGTTGGTGTATTTCACAAATTCATGTTGGAGTGAGCTAGTGTGACTTGAAACCTGTTTGATATTTATTATAGAAACAAAAGTCTGAAATAATACCCTATCAGGGATTACCTCTGATAGTGTTCCTAAAATATCAAATCACAGAAGTCATAATTTCCTGGGTTAGACATGAAAGATACGTTTACTTCTGCTAAGGCTTAGTCACTGAGAGATAGTTCAGTAGTGTTGTCGTGACATGTTATCCAGAGTTAGGCCTTGCAGGGCATTGGCATTACCATCCCTTTGTGAAGTACAAAATAAAAGATTTTTCACATATGGCACATTGAATTGTCATCTCTGCTACTATCTCCATCTTACGTATCTGCATTTCATTTGGAGAATACGAACTGTTCCAGACATTACTGAAAATGCTGACTTGCAGTTTGTAAAATTCAAAATAATACCACAAGTTTCTGGTATTTCTTAATAAATAGGACTAGCTATTCATATCCTACTGGGGTATGTTTGCTGGGAGGAGGTCAAAGAAATCAGGTAAATAACAACAACAAAAAAGCACTTTTATTTTCTTAAAACCAGTGAAGAAATTAAGATATTAAAGCCTTACTAGTAGACTGTTGCTGTATGGAACGTGCCGTTCACTTTCTGATGCTGACAGCTATGATTGTACTTACTGATGATCTGTTCTTGTAATTGATTTCAAGCAGACCTACAAGAACAATCAAATGGCAGACCTTTTGGTAAGTAGTTTTGTGCTTGAAATGAACACTTGTATTTCTTATCTAGGAGATAGTGTTGCTTCTGAATTTTGCTTCTTCTGCCATTGCTTATGAAATAACTTGTGAAATAGCTGCAGGGAGGGAGATACTTGCATTTCCATAGCCCTTTATAATGTTTGGTTGCCCTTTGAGTAGTAAGCTGTGGTGAGGGCACCAGTATTTTTAGTGACTTGGTGGAGTGTCTGCGACTTCTCGCCTGTTTCAGTTTACTGTTACAAATTCCTCTGGCTGTGACCTTAACAAGTGTGTTACACCATTATTTAGAATACTTGAGCGGCTGGTGGTCGTGGCGTTATGGTGAGGTGAAAAAAGGGATTGGTGTTGTGTGCTAAGACTAAGAGAGTATGTTGTGCCTGCAAGCTCAGCTTCAACTGTGCACAGTGCATGGAGGCGTTGATCCTGAGCTGCAGCTTGCTGAGGTAGATGGATAGGATATGTGTTTTGAAGAACGGTGGCTTTTTTTTTTTAATCACATTCTTAACTTTGCATCATAGACTTGACTGTGGTCAGGCATGTTGTCTTTGTCAGTGCCAAACCAGGTGGAAGGGCTACCAGACTATGTCAAAATCTTACTTCTCTCAGGCTCATCAGTGTGAGGGGAGTGTAAGTGTAGTTCTGGCTCATCTTTTCAAAATTGTGTAGCAAACTCACACTTTTAAAAGTATTTTTCAACATCAGTCTTCTACTGTCACTATACATCTTTCTCTGCCATTAAAATAGTCCACACTGTTCAAGACCTTGAAGGTTTTTCAGCTGCAAGAATGTGAAAAGTGAGTTGGGAATCTTGCTAAAGGAATTGAAATGTTAGATGCTGAGGCTATGGACAGAGGCTGCCTCCTGCGGATGTGGGGTTACTGACTCTGAAGCAGATTAGGGACAGTCATATGATCCTATTTGCAACCGGAGCAGCAGGACAATAATTCCTTTTGGAGAGGAGAAGTAACAAATAAACCAGAGGAGAAGTGCCTTGCTTTGAATAAATGCCTTTCTGTACCTTGGCATACAATTTTTGGATAAAAATGAGACTACCTGTCTCTGAAGCACTTCTGTCAATGTATTTTTTTTTCCTTAGTTTTATAGCTGCTCTGTTTACTCGCGACAGAAATACTTCTGGCTGTATTAAAATCAGCTTGAATATATCTCAGGCTTAAGAACGTCAATAGACTTCCCTCCCAGTTTTGTTAATTCCTCTTCTCTCAGTTACTAACTACAGCAATAGAAGAAGAGGCCCGAAGAAAAAGCACGTTTTGTTTAGGAACCAAAGAAACCTTAACAACCAGGAAAAAAATGACTTTTTACTTCTGACCTAAATAAAGTTTTCTGTTATTTAAGTAAAAGCTTCTACTTAAAACATACCATGTTTTAGCACGATGTGAATGTAGGAGTTGGAGATTGGAAAGTGGTCTTTTGGGTGTGGTGATTTTTTGTTTGTTTGTTTTGTTTTATTTTTAAGAAGATCAAGATTTTTTGAATCTGCAGGTTCCTTTCAGTTGTCATAATGCTGGCCTGGGGGGTGGGAGTGGTGGAGTATAACCGGCCATATCTTTAGCAACGTGCCGTAAGAATTTTCATGTTTATTTAAATTTCCTTCTGTATAGAAGAATTCAGTAATTGTCTGTGCTTTCAGGAAAAGTTAAAGGAATGACATACAGTGACTCACTTCTTGATAAATTACCCAGTCTCAGATGCCTCACGGTTCAGATATGTTGACTGTCAGAACATGCTGAAGTGTTTCTTTGCTCTTTGAGAATTGAGTTGAGCTGTATAGTTGATACAGAATGACTTGCAAATATTGTGCCTGAAGTGAGGCTGGATACTATTGTTGCTTTGGAATAAATTAAATTTAAGGTATGGAATCCAGGGAATACAACAAATGTGCTGCGGTTTTGTTTTTCCTTTTTCTCTGCAGCAACAGACAAAGTAGCTCTCTTAATTGGAAACATGAACTACTGGAATCACCCCCGACTCAAGGCTCCGATGGTAGATGTCTATGAACTGACCAACTTGCTAAGACAGATGGATTTCAAAGTTGTTTCTTTGCTGGATCTTACTGAGTCTGAGATGCGAAATGCCGTGGATGAATTTTTGCTTCTCCTCGACAGAGGAGTATATGGTAAGAACATGTGGGATCCCTTCTGAAGTAGGTCAGTTTCTGACATGTGTTAACACACAAACATCTTGTATATACCCCTACCAGTTCCCTGTACATGATAATAAAACAAACATCATTACAAATAGCATGTATGTAGAGTGGGAAAACTTAAACAAACCCACCAGCATATCCTTTGACTTTGGTTTAAAAACATTAATGTTACTTTATTATTGGAACAGATAAAATCTTTGAACTTTTTTCTTTAAAACTGCAGTGTACTTCTGTGTTTGATACTATCAGTGTGTTTGTCTGCCAACAGCTGCTGCATCTGTGTAGTGTATTTGGCAACATACTCTGCAGAAAATGCACATTTCTGCTAATCTTATACGCAAGAGCAAGAAGGGTCTGTTGTGTCTTCTGTATTACTGTGTGTTTCTTTATTACTGTGTTACAGCTAAGAGCTTGTAGCAGAGTAGTTAAAAATATGTAACTGCAGTATGCAAGACTACGTGTAGTCTTGAACAGCAGTCTGTGCTGCTCTTAAGAGACCTTTTAAATACCTTCTTCTTAAACACCTTCTCTGTCCTCCTTCCCCCTTTCCTGTGCCTGCAAGTTACTGTTTTGGTTAAGGTTGACCAGCCCCTTGGTGTGGTTAGGCTCCTAGTTTGCATTTCTGCTGAGGAAGTGGGGAACAGCCAGAAGTACAGCATGCAGTATGTTCTGAGCTTGCTCGTGGGACTGGGACCTTTCTGTTCATCCTCTGTCTTTCTACTGGTTGTCTACAGACTGCTCTTTCCTTCTGGACTTGCATCCTTCTGGAGCTCTTTGGGAGGGGCTGCTATGCTCTCTTAGTCCTTGCTCACCAGATCTTTAAAGAACAGAGGAAGAGGTGTTCTTTTCTGTGCCTTGACAGTAAGCTGCACTCTGATACCAGGTGTGTTGGGAGTTGGGAGGGCGGGAAATCATGCTTTACCCTCTTCTCTTTCTGCCAAGTTTTCAGGTTAAGTAGAAATCCCTATTTTTTTGGATTGCAGGTTTCTTTCAGTTGTCATTATACTGGCCTGGCAAGCAAAGAGTTTTTCATCAAGTCCTTAAGAGGGAGTGAAAAAGTTCTGCAAACCTGTACTTCTACTCCAAACTCAGATACAGCTATTGTTTCACAGCTTTGTGGACAGTCTGAATGCAGAGTGTTTTCTGTGCACATTATGTGGGAAACTTAATATGCAGTCACACTGCTTAAGCAGGCAACAGGCCTCTAAATTGCACCATCACTTTAATAATTGTTCTGCAACATCTTATCAGTATTGGTTTAAGTTACAGGAGTACAAATCAAGCATACTGAAAGGTGTGTGTTTAACACATCTCTTTTTTTTCCCCTATGTTCTTGTTAATTGGAGTCACATTTATTTATAAGATACCTGTAATGAAATATTAGTAAGAATTTTAAGTTGTCCTCTACATATTGCATAGGAGTTGCCTTCTGGGATGAAGACTAACCAATCAAGTCTGATAAATGTTGTTACTGCTGCTATGCACTGATTCTTAAATGATTAGGCAAGACAAAGAATTTATGAATAAGCTTGACTTTGAAAGAGAAAGCACAAGGGTGGAACCGGTGGCTCTGCTGGCTGGAACATGATGGAATTGATCCACTCAGCAAAAAACCTTGATGCCTTAGGTGGAAAAGGCCTTGAATGACCCAACTTGGATTGGAAAAAAAAAAAATGTTTTGGTGGGCTCTGAGGAGTCTGCTGCTGACTGCCCCTATCTTTGTCATTTTTTCTAAATACTGTTTGCATAAAATGACTGTAGAAATCCTTTAGAACAAAGATAGAAAGCTCATCCAATTGTACTGTTTAAATTGCAGAATTTTTATAGTAATAACCAGTCAAGAAAACATTGTTAAATTCTTTTTTGTAACACAAGGTCAAGTTATTTCTTAGTATGACTTTTTAAATGGTGTGTTACCTGATGCTCTGTGCAGAACTGGGTGATCTGACATTTGGGCATTTACATCGGAGCCAGAAGTCGTATGATAGGGGGACTAATTATGGCAGTAAAGTTTAGTAGACTTTCTGGTAGCTGTTTTCTCATTTTGTACCCCGGGGAACAGATGTATTCATGCATTTAGTGAGCTTTTAGATTCTTGCACCTTCTCGTTTTTTTTTCTGTAATTGTTGACAAGAATTTAGAAAATAAAGTACTGAAAGACATCAACAAGTTTCTCACCAGCAACATATGAAAGCTCTTATAAGCCATGTTTTGGCAGTTATATTTTCCCAGCAAGTTGATATTTCTGAAAGAAAAGCAGAGTGTTCTTTCGATAGTGTTTGACAATAACTACCTTGTGATCGCTTTGTTCTTTCTGGATAGCGTCTACTAATGTCTTAAAGCGTATAAAAGATGCTGTCAAGGCACAAATAGATGATGATTTATTGCATTTTTAGTGGGCATGGCTCCAAACAGAAGCATAGCAGATACTCCTGCTCAGTCCTTGTTACACATACTCGTGATGCCTAATATGACATTGGGTAATTGCTGCTTACTGCCAGGAAAGTGGCATTTCAGATATTGTTCCTTAAGAGCAAGACTAGTAAACAACATGATGATGATGGTCTCCTCTAACGTCTTAGTTTATGTTGTATTAAATGTAATGTGCAATTAGTATTCTATCCTACGAAGGACAAAAGCATAAACCCATACGTTTCAAAGACTAATAATATTTTGGCTTTTTTCTTTTAAAAAAAAAAAAACAAAAAAAACTGCTGATATCACTTAAATGCTGACGTCTGTGAGGAACTTGAGCCTACTTAAAATTGTTGTGCCAAAGTGTCTAATGAGGCCCTCCAAACATGTTTGCTTACTCTGGGTATGCAGAGGTTTATTTCTGATCTTGAGCTCAACAGATTAACTGTTGAAGGTACTTATCAAAAAAAACCATGCTGCAGTTATCTACTCAAGGGAAGAACAAAAAAGAAACTTAGTTATTTCTGAAATACTCCTATTCATTGAGAAAACGCTCTGATAAATTGGGTTCCTGCCCTTTCCAATACTTTTTCTACTGCAAAAAGACAGCATGCATCTCTGTGTATTCAGTTCATGTTACGGTAGGATGAAGGTCAAGGTACTTTTGCTTGCTTGACTTTGTGTTCTGAGTGCTCTGTAACAACTAAAAATTCCTCCTGCACAAATGGTGTCGAGGACAGCTATCCCAAAACTGAGAATGGAAATGGCATGAATCTGTGGTGCTTTATCCAGATATTTTGTAGCTCTGGATGCTTGTCTTTGCTCTGGAGCTTTTTTGCTGGCTGATGGGTGCTTATTTGCAGCTGCCATTCAGTGTGCTACAAGAGCCTCACCTATGTGACATGAAGGAAACAGCCCTCAGCATGCTTGCAGTCACATGGAGGAAAAACTTTGGTTTCAGAGTTTTTCATAAAGTCAAAAAGTAAAATCAAAAAGTTGGCATCAATTTTTTTCTCTCTCTGTTATCATAAAGACAACACGCTATTCTTAGCGTAGGGCCCCATGAGAATGGAGCCGTGACTGCTGCAGTGCAGACTCCAGTGGCAGCAGGCAAAAAGCTGAGGAAAGCTGGAGGTCACCAGCTAGAGCAGTGACTGGGTTGGTGCTGTATGGTACAGGCATCTTGGCCAATGCTCTCGTGAGGTGAGCCAAGTCCACGTGCCATAGATTGAGTTGGGCAGATCTGGTGCTGGGTTTCCATAGTCCTTTAGCAATTATTTCCTTGTTTGGGATGGACAGGCGCATGTGTATGTTGTTACTTACCCTCTGCATTCAGATGGTGGCACGTCCTGTTGTTGGGAAGCTGTCTGACAGCGGACGTTGATTTGCCTTCATATAGCGTAATCTGTGGGACGTGTTGGAAAAAGGTAACTTTTAGCTGTGAGGAATGGTACTTTTAGGATTTTATTGCTTCAAGTATAATATATTCCAATAGTCCATATCCCCTGTTCCTTTCTAATTGATTCTTTTAATTAAAGAAAGCAAGTTGTTAACTTCATTTTTAGGAAGCAAAACAATCCAATGAGAAGGCAATGGGAAACTAAGAAAATGGTCTGTTTTAACATAGCTCCAAGTGATTATTTTGGGCTTGAAAAACTTAAATGGAAGTATTTCAAAGATGTTACCTTTGTGTTTTTTCTGCATTTTTTTTTCTTGATTTAACATAGTTTTTTTTTCAGTTTTTGCAAGGCTCACTGATACGTTCTTAAATTTAAGACACTAGTTTCCTTCAGTCAGTCCAATTACTTACCTAACATATGCTCAGATATATAATCTCAAATATATCCTTGATTTAGGTCCAGATCCAAACTCTGTGGAAAAGAAATTTAGGAGTCCCTTTCACTTAGGGCGTGGCACAAGATCATTGACAGTGATGCTTCATTTTTAACTTGTTTGAAACTAATGTTTTAATCACACATTTAAAATTCTGTGCCCTTTAGACATTTATAACAGTTTGATTTAATTAAAAGGTCATTTTCCAAGACTCTGGCAGGTGAATAGCCATTAAGCTCTTGAAGTAAAGCCTTAAGTCCTGGAGTTTACCTTGTATGCACTTGCTTGCTGCTTGTCTTGACTATGCAAGTTTCCCATAAAAAGAAATTGAGCACTGCTGATTGAATGGAGCAGTTAGCAAGGTCTTGGCATAGGTGCTAATGACTTGAGAACTTACAAGTAAAAGAAAACGCAAGGCTTAGTTTGAATGGATATAGTTATATCTTGGTATCCCTTTACAGGACGTGCAGGGCTGTGCAAGAGAAGTATTTTCAGTTGCTGTAGCTATCAGTAATTAAAAGGGAGAGCATGTAGCATGCCTACCTATGCCAGCTGACTTGAGTATTAATCTTTTAGTATGTTAGGGCGAGGCTTGTTTTTAGGAAATATTCAAGTTTTATTTTGATACAAATTTCACAGCTGCTTTTAGTAAGAATAAAGGCATAACAAGACCATGTCAACAATTAGCATAAATTGTCGTGTCTCTGCTGACTTTGATTCCGTTGCAGTGCTATGTACTATTTGAAGATCTGACCCATAGACTGCTTTGTATAGATAAATAAAAACTCCTCTTAAAAAGAAATTCTTTGTTTAGCAGATGCACAGGAGTTACAGGTTCATGCAACTGTAAAGAGATATAGATGTCATCAAATAAAAATGAGTTGTTGGTAGTTTAGAAATAAGAATGTGCTGTGGAATCCTATCAAGTATAACCATGGAATAATATTTTTTTCCCCTATGAATATAAAAAATAAAAATTGAAAAATGCTGTCATAGTGTAAAACACTATCTTGTTTGTTAAACTGATTTTAAGAATTGCCACTGATAATAGTAAGTTTAAAAAGAAAAGAGAATAGTTTTAAAGGTGCAATTTCTTTCTTGTGCAAAAAAAAAAAAATCCAACCAAACTGTTCAGGGTTATCTTTTCTGTCTGTAAAATCTGCACTGAGTCTTAGCTACACAAAGCTTTGTAGTTGCACATGTGGAGAAGCTGTTTTACAGTTGGCACGGTTCCTTGCTTGTATCTCTGAGTTATATATAGTAGATAACAGATAACCTCTGTTAGAGGTCATTACTTAAAGCACTTTAAGAGTATTTAGCTATCTTTATTTGTGTGATTGATATAAATATCTAATCAATTCTGTTTCATGAGTTGAATTTTTTTTTTTTTGGTTTTGTTTTGTTTTCACTTCTCTGCACCTTTTGAAGTTGATGATACTTTTTTTTCCTCCTCCCCTTCCTTCCTGTTTTAACAAAGGCATATTGATACCAAAAAACCTGCTTGGAGTAGCTTGAAGGATCTTAATCTCCTGCAGACGTATAGTGTGCATGAAGTTCTTTAACATGTTAAAATTGATGGGAATGTTCCAGTGTACTCTTGATCTGTGTTTTCAGTTAAATCTGTTTGATCTCTCAGGTTTGTTATACTATGCTGGCCATGGCTACGAAAACTATGGGAACAGTTTCATGGTTCCTATTGATGCTCCAAATCCTTACCGATCTGCAAACTGTCTGTGTGTGCAAAACATCCTCAAATTAATGCAGGAAAAAGAGACAGGGCTCAACGTATTCCTGTTGGATATGTGTCGGAAAAGGTATCATTTAATCTAATAGTTCATGAAAAGTGAGAAGTGTTGTTAAATGTTTGAGGGGTGTTTCTGGTTTGTGATAGAGGGGGAGAGAGTATAATGATAGTAGTTTCAGGAACCAGCTGTGAAGTTCAGTTTATTCACTGCAGTAAGAGATTAAAATGCAGCCTACTTTTAAATTGAATGAATGAAATTGAACAGTTGCTTTGGGAAAATAGCAAAGGATCTTGAGGGAAAGCTGGACTTTAAGCTTGGGAGAAATCTTTAATCTGGGCCAAGTATACACTGTTCTTGAATGTTCCTGGTTCTGAAAATCTACAGCCTGCACCTGAGCCTTTTTAAAGTCAATAGACTATATTTATAGGCTTATTTTGTCTTTGGCCTTGGATGGATATATGAATCTGGGGACTAGACTTTCCATTTCTATGTGCAGATGCTTGCCTCTTGATTTGAATGACATCTATTTCTTCCCTTTTTTTGGTTGTTGTTTAAGAATTATAAAGCATGAGTGTTACTAGATAAAAGTGAAATTAGACATCTTAAAGAAGAAGAATGACCCTTTACCTCTTGCATCGTTACCCATCTCTATCATCACAGGAAGGAAGGAGAATCCATATGATCAAAGGCATGTTAATTTGACAGAAGGGCTCAAGTGAAGTAGTTATTTTGGAACTCTTAAGAGGCATGAATTTGGTGGACTGCTTTTATTCTGGGGGTGTTGTATCTTTATTTAGAAATTAAAAATCAACTGGTTCATCAAATTTTTCTAAACGAAGTACTGTTTTCTTTACATGTTCAGAAAATACTATGCCCTATTAAACTTACACTTGAAATTAGCTCTTCAGTCAGCACCTCTGAAAACTGGTCTCTGTGGAATGTTTCTTAATGGAAAATTGCTAATGCTTTAATGTTCATGGAGCCTTTAAACTTCACTGCTAATGAAATGCCAGTGACCCAATTCAGCTTCACAAGCTGCTGTGCATTTAGCTACATAAGCCTCAGGTTAACTGTGCAGACACCACCATGTTTTGAAAGACAGAATTAATATAGTTTTTGTTATAACCTGAAGTGACTAGTTATAAGACATTTTTGCAGAGATTTTAGCCAAACTAATGATGTATTGGTTAATACATCATTCCCTCATCTAGTTAACATGTGATATTTGACTGTCCCTTTGAATTGTCTTCATGGAGATTGTTGATAGTGCTGATTTTTGTCTAGGAGGATTGACTAGCTAGGAGCTAGGAGGATTGACTCTAGAACTGTGGGAGAAAAATAATGTTTCTGAACTATGCTGGTTTTATATTTTGAACAACTTTGGAGTTGGTTACTATGATTATTTCTCTAAATATTCCTTTAATTCTTTTGTTTCCTTTTTACTGCAGAAATGAATATGATGATACTATACTTATCTTAGATGCTCTGAAGGTTACAGCCAACATTGTTTTTGGATATGCCACGTAAGAAAACTTTTTTCTCCTGCTGTGCTGCAGATATTTTGAAGCTAGAAGATATCACTGAGATTGTGTAGCTAATCTTTTACAGAAAATACCAGCTGTTGTGTCAAGGGACTAATAACTCAAATTGGTATCTGTATCCTCAGACTACCTTATTGACTTTATTCTTTGAATGATTCCATGGATATCCATATATATTCCTGGTACTTAATGTTCCCATGCAGGTATAAGGGAATGCCAGTGAGAGAACCACATTCAGCAAGTCAGAAGCTGCTGGACAATATTTCTGTTTATTTCTAATGGCTACTTGTAGGAATGCTCAAATTATCTGAATGCTACTTATTAGAGATTTTAAAAGCACACAGAATGAAAAAGCAAATTTTACCCTCAAACCCATAATGTTTGTGCTGATGGAGAAGTGGGACTTATGTCTTGTGTGTTCCTAATGGTACTCACCATTCTGTGCACTTGTACAGGAAGTCAAGTACTGTTGAGGGACTGATTAACTTTAACCTACCTGCTGTACCCTCTGCAGTTATGTCTCCTCTGCAAATGCCAGTTAAATTTATATTAAAAAATGTATACATATATATAAGATTAATCAGTGGCATATAGACTGTCCCTGCTTTTTTGCTTCATCTAGGTATAACACATAGTTACACCTGCAAATGAAATTGCTTGAAGAGGTTACTTTGCAGATATCTGTATAACCTCTCACTATTAGTTTTCAAGTCATGTGCAATACCTATTGAACAGAAATAATCAAGAGCGTTAGTGAAGTCTTCCATGAGCAATTCAAGCCTCTCACACAAACAGCTGATATTGCCTCTGGTCTATGGCTTGGTTCTAAGTGAAATCTTCCCAGGATGAGTTGCTTGCAAATGAAGAGCAGGTTGACCTTAAACCTGCTGTATAAGGGCTTCTTTCTCCCATTCCCAAATGTTACTCCTTTTTTCTTCATGTTGATCTTAGTCACACAGCTGTTGCAGTGTGTTGGGTTTTGTTTGTGTGTTGTTGTTTTTTCCCCCTTGTCACTGGTTATCTTGTAGGTGCCAGGGAGCAGAAGCTTTTGAGATTCAGCAGTCAGGGCTGGCCAATGGAATCTTCATGAAGTTCTTGAAGGAGCGTCTGTTAGAAGACAAGAAGATTACTGTACTGCTTGATGAGGTTGCAGAAGGTGAATTGCAGCTTACTACACTAGCCATCTTCTCAGCCTGTTTTACTAAAAACTTACTTGCTTAACTGTCATTCTTCTCATGGTGAATGTTACACTACATTAGCTCTTCCTGCACCCATTTTCCGTGTGCTTCTCCAGATGTTGTGTCTCTTACTGCTTAGTCTGTACTGTCAGGTTAATGTCCCATGCTGTAGATATCCTGATGTGCGACGTTATCTCATGCTTGAACTCAGAATGCAAAGACTGATTTCACAGGGGAGAGCATGATGGCAGCTTCTGTTGGAAATTAGAGTGGAAGTCCTTCTCCCAACAAGTAAACAGGATGGTGAGGAGGGAGATAATATAAAAGGTAGATAAGTCCTGTGTTAAGACAAAGAACTGGCAGCCTCTAAAAGATTTGAGGACTGTACTAAACGAAATACAAACGCAGCACGTAGTGCTCCCACTGCTTGAGAGTTCCAGCTGTTCAAAAGAAGTGTGTCTGGACTGTTTCTTTCAGTCAGCATGTGTGTGTGCATTTGGTAGCGTGAGGAAAAATGACGTCAGGCAATAAGACAACTGCTATGAGCATTACCAGATACTGGGTGTTAGTGAGTACAGTGGTACACTGGTGATACTTGGAAAATTTCCAGAGGATTGTTCACATTAAAAGTGTTGTGTGTAAATGATAAACAGTCTTTGCACAGCATCAGGGCCTTCTCTGTTCCTGACTCTGCCCCACAGTGAATAGGTTTGGGGGTGCACAAGAGGTGGGGAGGGGACACAACCAGGCAGATGACCTGAGCTAACCAAAGACATATTCCATACTGTATACAGTCATGCTCAGCAATAAGAGAGGAAGAGGTTTAGGAAAGTTAGCTATCTTTTGCTTGGGAACTGGCTGGGCATTGGTCTACACAGGGGTGGTGGTGAATGAGTGCCTTTGTATCACTTTGTTTTCTTTTTTTCCTCTTTCCACTTCTCCTTCCCTTATTAAACATCATGTTTTATTTTTTATCTCAAGCTTTCTTGCTTTTATGCTTCTTTTCCTTCTCCTTTGTCCCACTGGAAGTGGTGAGGGAGTAAGCAAGCAGTTGTGTGGTGCTTAGCCATCTACCAGGGTTAATCCACAACATCTTCTGAATACATAACTGAAAGGAATACTTCTGAAACTACAAGTTGGTATCAAAGTGTTCATGCTGTCATAACTATAGCAGCTATACAAGGTAGCAATGGTGTAGTCAAGTTATTTAGAATTTCAGCAGCGATGATCTTGAGAGAAACTATGCATCTTGTTTTTAGATATGGGCAAATGTCACCTTACCAAAGGCAAGCAAGCTTTGGAGATCCGCAGCAGTTTATCTGAGAAGAGGGCATTAACTGATCCCATTCAACAAACCATATCTTCTGCAGAGTCTATGGCACGGAACCTACAGTGGGCTAAAGCTCATGGTATGGTATGATCTACCCTTAGGCGATACTACTTTAATGGTGGGAGTATCGTATTAGGATGTTACGTGACTAGAACTAAAATAGTTCCCTCAAAAATAAGAGGATGTACATCCTTTGTAATCTCTAGTCCATAAGCCATAATTCTGAATAGAAATTGAAGAAATTCAAGTTCATATCTTGATTTTCATTAGTGTGTTCAGATGTTAGAAATTTTTGTGTCGTGAACCTGAAGTTTTTTGTGCTGTCATGTTCAAAGTTTATTATAAAGCTATCTCTGTGTCTCTTGAATATAGGATACTGTATTAACCTTACTGATTTGATTACAGGTACGTAAACATATTATTGGGTCAGTATTCTATATATTAGTAGCATTAGATGTTGCCTTGCTAGTTGCATGGTGATTGGAAAGAAACCTTGGAACTGGAAGATTGGAAAGCAGTTGAAAAGTCAGCTCTATGGCATTGTTAGTTACCTTCTGATACTGCATCTTGCAAACAATATTGCTGCCAGGTTAGCTTCTAAAAGTTGCTTCTGCAAGACTATGTAAGCGATAGGTAGAGCGAGTACACAAGGAAAAGGTCTGTATCTTCTAAAGGTTTTTAATATTCCCAAGTAATAATAGAAAATACATATTTTTATTTAGAATGTAATGATGTGTTATTTACTTGCAGAGCTTCCAGAAAGTATGTATCTCGAATTCAAATGTGGTGTTCAGATTCAGTTGGGGTTTGCAGCCGAGTTTTCCAATGTCATGATAATCTACACACGAATAGTAAAGAAGCCACCTGAAATAGTAGTTTGCAGAGCCTACGTTACAGACTTCGCACTTGTAAGTGCTTCCCGTAGGTGTCTCGGTGTGATCTCCCTCCACTGAAGTTGAAAAGTGTCAGGTCTGTCCATGTCAAACTGCACCTTTTGTAATAAAGTGAATCTAAAATATTGAAACCAGGTGCTTACATGACTGTTTCTGTACATACACAATGACACATTTTTATGTATTTTTATATGTGGTCATCTTTTTCAAAGTTGCATTTTTATTGTCATTATAATATTAGGTAGTTATATTTAATTAAATGAATTAAATGTCAGTAGCTCCTTTTTGGGCCTACGGCATGTCTACCTTGCAGTACAGGGTTTCTTAGAATTTAGTGTTTTCTTTACACCTGGGTGATCTTTCTGGTTCCACTGATGTTACTCAGCTCAGTGCAGTAAGGTGAAGGGTAAGAGTAAAACTGAAAGTTCCTTAGGTGCAGGAAACCTTTTCTTATGTTTAATAAACAGGCCACTTTTGATGCTTTGTGAAGAAATTATTTCAGTTAATGTGCATAAAGACGTGTCTTTTAGCCCACAGAATTGCTGTTATGGTACTGTACTTCAGCAGATTTCAAAGGAATCGTCAGCAGAAGAGGGTAACCTAAACAAATAACCTCTTCTGCCTGTGACTAATAGTGGTTTCAGCAGCTTTTGCAAATAATCCAAGATGAGTGTTTTCTTTCCTTTTAAGAAGAAGCAAACGCTGACTTTATAAAAGTAAATGCTCCTAATTGTTTTATGATCTACGACTTCTGTACCTTCAGTTGAGTTCTCATTTCTTTCTTGCAATAGGACCTGGATGTGGATCCTAAAGAGGCCAATAAAGGAACTCCCGAGGAAACTGGAAGCTATTTAGTATCAAAGGACCTTCCCAAACACTGCCTCTACACCAGGCTAAGTTCACTGCAAAAACTAAGGGTTAATATAAATTGTTCCTCACAAGTTTTTTTCAGATAGCATAGATTAATCATGTTGCTTTGCAGTTCTATTGAGTTGGCTGTGTATTGTTTGCATGGTGGGTAACAGGTTCTGGAGACATACGCAACATATCAGATTTAAATCCCAGTTACTTAGAAGGGAAAATGACTAATAGCAACACTTAGTGACTAGTTCTTTAGCTGTAAAATAAAAGCCAGAGAATCAATGCATATGCAATCCCAATGCCATTGTGCAAGGCACTTTGTATTTTCTAGGCTTGTACTGACCTTTGACAAGATGATTATTTTTGTGAACATCATCTTGTGCATGTTGTAGAAGTATGCCTTGTATATATGAAATAGGCATAGAAATATGCCTTCCTATGCCTTGTAAGTACAGTAAGAGTGTGACCTGAAACAGCTGCATCTTACAGTTACTAGAAGGAGATTAAAAACGTTACATATTTCCATTCCAAGTTGTGTTCTTGGATGAGGTTTTTGAAAGGTTCTCACTTCAGCATACTATGGCACTGTTAAGTTTATCTTTTGTATCTGTGTTATGAATATCTCATCTGGACATGGCTAGGTATCTTGTCTTAAATGCTTTTGACAGGTGTTGTAATAACAATGCTTCTAGAAATAAAGACTATCAGGTGAGCAAGTACTAAGCAGATGAGGAGTCCTTCAGTAAAGTTCTGAGGTATCCTTAGCCAGTAAAGGGGACAAAGTTTAATTTTACTCTGTCCTCTAAAATGTTCGGGGGAGTGGGCAACAGGGGAGGTTTTTTGTTGTCATGTTTCCCTGCAGCAACAGAAAATAAAACTTTCTGGCCTGCAACATATCTTGGGCATCCAGATTAATTGCCATCAGGCAACTAATGAACACGAGCAACCATGCGTATCTGGTAGGAAACTTCTTATTTCAGATGCAGAATACATATAAACCTGGTTATAATTGAGAAATCCTGTTTGCATCTCATGTACAGGGACATCTGATCTGGTTTACCTAAGTTTTAAGTGGAATTTGAAGCAGTAGAGGGAAACTGATCCCTGAATTAGCATGAAATATGACTCCATAATATGGCAATTAGTCCAAAGAACTATGAGAATGATGTGTGTAATAGAAGCAGCTAGTGTCTTTCATGTGGGTCAAAGAGGAAAATGGGGCAAATAGTCTTAAAAAGACTTAAAAAAGTGTATTAGGGTAAGAGGCCTCTGAATATATCTGATAGTTTCCATAGATGGAAGCAGAGTTTGCAGGAAAAACTTTATGATGAGTAGATTCCTTTTTGCAGTCCCACAGAGTTCTTAAGAATATTAACACATCAGTTGAGAACCTCCACATTTCAAGCAGCATGCACATAGCTAATGTGGTTAAGTCTTGACTAATATGTGGCTTTAGCTCCTAAAATAGATTGGTCTCCTCTGTTAGTAGATTATGCTTCTTGAAACGTTTCCTATTTGGCATATTTAGAGAAGTCTATTTTTTCCCCCTTCTGTTCGGTTTTGTAGGAACACTTGATCTTCACGGTTTGCTTGCACTATGAATATCCAGGAATAGAAGATACAATGGATGAAAAAAAGGAAGTTAATGTTGGGAAGCCCCTTATTGCTAAATTAGGTCTCCATCATGGATTCAAAAATAACTGTCTCCAGACCTGTTGTGTGACTAATAATCCTTTTCATAATCAAGTAGAATCAAGTCCAGTGGCAACTAAATACTACTTCCCTAGTCAATGCCAACCAAGTTCCTGCCCAGGCGTTTACCACGGAAACCGTACTTGCTCAGACAGCATTAGACAACCGGAGGCATGTTCTTGCAATGGGACTTCAAGAATATTAGCTTCAAGACATGAAGTACAGAATTACCCATCCCCTGCACAAAAAAGTAATGTGCCAGTAGAGACTACAGATGATACTGTTGAACTGGAATTCCTCCTTTCTGACAGCCTCAGGTTCTCTAAGCAGCAGTAGCTGTGATGTCTTCAGAACAGACCAGATACCATCTTTGGATAGGAGACTTTCCACACTGCCTATCCATCTTCCGGATTTGGGGGACTTTGAGCCCAAGGGACTGGAGAATCTGGAGGTGGTATTGGATAATGAGGATATGATGTGTGTTGGTTCATATTGCTCTCAGGGAAAACTTCTCAGATCTAAGGAAACCAAACTGGACTGATAGATACAGGAATGAAAAGGCATGATTTTTGGTTTTTGTCCTACCATTAGAAGCTTGATACATGAGAGGAAAAAAACAAACAAACAAACAAACAAAACTCAAGTTTCATATTCCAGGATCTGGCTGTCAGGCAACTAATGAACATGGGCAACCATGCATCTCTGGCAGGAAACTTCCTATTTCAGATGCAGAATACATATAATCCTGGTTATCATGTCAGAGTTTCTCTTGATGGTAGAGCCTTGGAACTTCCCAGCTGCTTCTCCTCCAGTACCTTCTGGAGTTACAAGATTTACTGTAAATGTATGCTTCATAAATACTCTGTTTTTTAAAGAGGAGCTGCTCATCCTGTACCAAAAATAAAAAATAAAAAAATGCATAGCTGTTAGTGGGAAAAACGTTGACAGACTTTTAACCAGGAAAATGAATTTCCATGTTCCCCGTGATTTAATGTGATTTTAAAAAATCCATTAGCTGCCCCCAAATGATAAATAATATTTTTCTCTCTTCCACCTTTCAGTTGTCTTGTATCCAGGGATTTCTTTCTACATACTGCATTAGAATAAAGTTTTATGTGTTAGTATGTTGTAACAACCTGCTGTTGAGTATATAAGATGACACCTGAAGTCAACGAACTCAACCAAGGGGGAGCTTTTACAGAAGTGAAGGTGTGGTGTTTTAATATGCAGTGTTAAGAATGTCTCCTTGAAGACTCCAGTTTCTTTTATTCCTCATGTATGTATTAGGATCAATCATTGACATTCCTTTCCTTTGGATCTAGTTAATAATCAGCATTTAGGGCATTTTGCATGTACGCTTCTGCCAGTGTTTGGCAGAAATTGACAGATGCTGAGCTGTGCCAGGAAAGGAAAAGGTGAGGATGGGAAGAGGAACTGAGCTAATAAACTAGCATCACTTTGAGAGAGAGAGTACTAACTTACAAATAATCAGAGGGAGCAAAGTCAGATTCTTACTGTGGTGGATTGTTCTCAGGATAATTTTTGTCTCTTATCACACACAAAATTTTTACTGAGCTAGTCGCTGGAAATGCGGTCTTTTTCTGTTCTAGAAGAACACTAAATGGAAATGTGAGGGAGAAAAGTACCTGTTTGTCGTAAACGAAGTATTGTATAGGTAGTCCTGCAGCAAGATGTGCTGAAGGCTGAAAGTGAATGGAAAAGATGAGTGAAAACTTTGAGGTTCTTCAGGCTGAAGTAGAGGAATGGTGTTTCTGGATATCAGCCGTTGTTTTTCTTGTGGTGATTTTAAAAGAACAAACAACCAAAGAACTACTCAAATGTTTTCTGGGCCAGATGAATTCATATTCTTTCAAATAAAAAGGTTAAAGACTCTGAGAAAATTGGTATTTTTAAAAGGTGGTTGTTGTTGTTTTTTAAAAGGTTTTGATATGGTTGTTTTTTTAGGTTTTTAAAATACTTCATACTTCGAAAGCATGAAAATATGAGGGTGTGAGGTAATTATCGTTAAAGAAAGGTTTTAGATACAGGCAGTAGTCTCTCCTACCTTGATAACACTGGTAAGCAGTATTGCTTTAATTAGGACCCTCATCATGAAATAATACTTTAGAAAAATTAAGTAGGTAGCAAAACAAAAAAGTTGAAAATTGTGTTCTCATTGATGTGATGGACAAACCAGCTTAAATCCTCAGCTGAGAACGGTGCCTTCTGGTGCGATCCTCTGGCGTGTTGGCTGGATGCTGAGGGAGGGCTCTGCTTGCTCCTAACACGTCTCCGCTTGGAGTATTAACAGCATTGCTAACTAGATCTGATCTTCAAATTCATTTGTGCTGAAAAGTGGATATATGTACGTGGAAATTAATGTAGTTATTTCCAAAATGACAGCCATGCTCGAGGTAATCTGCAAGTGAGCTTGAGTTTCTGATGTCTCTTTTGGAGGGTATTAAATAGTGACCTATTTATTGAGGATTGAGATGTACCTGTGTGTTAATTATCCTGTGTAATTGACTTGTAAACTGAAAGTATAGCTTGAGAAATGTTCCGGTACTGTAATATTTAGTCAATACGTTGTCACAATTTTCTAATTACTATGAAAACTTATTTTATTTCTTATTCTTGAAATAAACTGTTGTCCACAAGATGTATCTGTGCATATGTAGATGCTGTATTATCCTACTTCTTCCAATTTAAAAACAACAAAAAATGTTAACAAAATTCCATTAAAAATGCATTTTGTAGAAAAAGTTTCTTTTTATTGACAAGAAGGGCAAATCTGATTTGTGAGCTTCAACTCAAGTTGAGTACACCTGCACCCTGGTCCTGTACAGGTTTCTCAAACTATGCACTTAGTAGTAGAAGAACTTTTTTTGCACGTTACTATGCTTTCTAGCTTCTGCTATCTCAGCCTGCCTGCTGGCTAAGCTGAGGTGATACTTTTCCATCACCTCAGAGACATCCCAACTAGTTTCAGTAATATTTTGTCCATTTTCCTGAGAAATGTAGATAAAGTCATTTTTAAACCTTAAAAGCTGTCTAGAAGGCAAAGGACTCACTGGCTGTATTTGTGTGCTCGTTTGCAGGTGTGCTCCGACCTTGGTGACACGGGACGGGCTGCCGGGAGCGGCAGTGCTGGCCCTGAGGAGCTGTCTCAGGGCACGGCTTAAAGCTGGCAATGGGCATCTGCCCGCGCGGTGCTGGCACAGCCGGCCAGCCTCCTGGGGCTGCCTGCTCCTGCAGAGCTGTTCTATACGTGGAGTAGTTCCCAAGTTTAGTACGTGGCCTGATGGTAGAGGCTTTGCCAACTTACAATAGGAACCAATTAACCTTTGGAGATCAATACCTAAGATGCTTGAAACGTAACTGTGTGTGAACGTGGTAAAGAGAAGGTCACGAGATTGTAGAGGTTCGGCGGAGACCTCTGCACGTTGTTTGACGAAGGACCTGCGACAGTAGGGTCTGTGGGGAAGATCTTTATTGTCTGAGCCCTACTTCAAAAGGAAGTGGTGATGGAAACTCATTTTCTCGATGTATTGCTGCCTTTTGGACCTGATTTAACTGTTCTGATCATTGGTGTTAAGGGTGAAACATTCCACTGCTTACGGACGAGCTGTAAGAGGCATGTCTTTCCTTTTGGCCCCTACCCAGCAAAGCACTTTAAAAGTTAAGCATGCATAAATGAGCCAACGTTTAAATCGCAGTGAAGTCAGTAGGATTAAAATAGATACTAAACCTACCTAGGCATTTGTTAAAACTGTCTCTGGTTGTGATGCCCTGTCTGAGCTAACTGCCTTGCTTTTTTTCCTGAAGGGTGATTGTGTGAGGATAATACTTATTTTTGTCTTGAATTATCTGCTAGGCTGACTTAGTTTGCCAGCTGCTTTATCTATAGATTTTTGTGTGACTTACTAGTGTTGGTTTATTTTTTTCAGAGTTGAATAGGTTTGGAAGACAGACTTTAAGGTACTCTAAATAAGATCAGGTTTGTCTGGCAAAGGAGAAGTTCACACCTTCAGAAAAGCCAATGCTCTTTTTCAGTTCCCTTCCCACTCTGCGCTGAGAGGCTTATATGAATGCAAGAAGATATTGTTAATGCAGCACTGAACTTCAGAGAGCGATCCTGTTTTTAGCAAGTGTTGGAAGTAAGGGAACATGAGAGGCTTCTACAGAGCTCTCCAACAGTGATGGCTTGGGATTCATTTGGTTTGGCATTCCGAATTTCATGTCCTTGGCCTTTGCCTACTATGCTGGCTGTGCCCCTCTGTGAGCCCAGAAGGCAGAGCTGGGATGTAACGCTGCACCACCTGCCGCTGCCCTTGGTTAAGCAGCCTTTTGTGTGTTGCTGTGTGGTGGCAAATCGCCAGAGGAGATCCACACCGCACAAGCAGTAAGATATTTTGTACCGTCCTGTATGAGCATCTTTCTCTGTCAGTCTGTTTTCTCTTTTCTCCACTTTGTATGAGGTCTGTAGGATGGAAGATTTCTAAAGTGTTTCTGAATAGCACTCTGAACTTGTGATGCTGTTGATAGGTTTAGTAGGAAGGGTTTTATGCTTCCGCATAAACCTCTCCTAGGGTACTTTTACCCATTTATCGCACGCAGTGAGACTGTCAGAGCAGCGGTTACATCGTGACGGCGCCAGATGAGCAGAATACCCTTTGGAACCCAGGTTGCTCCGGGTCAGAAGTACTGACTGAAGTAATGCTGGGAGCTCATTTTGGCACAGCTGAGATCTGAAGCCTTCTGGTGGCAGAGGTCATCAGCTGGTGTTTCTGGATGGCACCACTTGATACCAGAGCCCAGGGAAACCAGTTAACTTCATACCTGATGTTGAGACTATGGGAAGGAAGTAGCTGAATACAGTGGGTAGAATTTTATCCTCAGTTTACATCACATAGAGTGTTGACCTAATGGAATTTTTCATGTTCTCTTTGCCTGGGATGAGACAGTTATTTCTCTCAAAAGGCAACTGCTTTAATGGCAGAAGGTGTTTGAACAGGGCCACCTTTTGAACTGCTGAAGCCGCTGCCTGTTGTAGTCTAATCAAGGCACTCTTCATATTGAAATGGAGAACTATCTTGACCTTCCACAGAAATGGTATGACTGAATTTGCCTTCTCTATCTACATATCTACATAACTCTCTTCAAGTTACCACCTCAGTAAAACAACTTTTTACCTTGCGTGTCCTTAAATCGTCTCATTGGCCGCAGAAGACCATCTGCACCATGTAGCTCCTCACCAGCAGTTTTCAAGGCAGTTTCTCTGTCTCTGTAGATATTGCTTTTGTTCATGCATCAACTCTTTTTCCCCATTCTGTGTCAGCCAACTAGTAGCTTTGGCAGCTCTGTCATCCATTAATCCTCAGGGCTATGTTCGTCTTGACGTACATTCCTGACTTCCTAAGTATAATACTTTTCATTATTACTGCCTCCTTGCAGAGAATCTTAATTCAGAGTAAGATCTATTGACTATGGAATGTTACCTTTTGACATCCAAGGCTATGAATTAGAGATAGGTTTTAGGGCACCAGGTGTGGGAGGAGAGTTTGGAGGCGTCTTTTTTTTTTTTTTTTTTTTTTTTAGTTTAGTAATTGCAATTCTCTAGGAATGGAGTAATAAGAACACCTTAATGTTATGGAGATTAAGCAGTTACTAAACTTCTAAAGTACCACTGCAGCAATTTAGTCATACCAGGCTTATTTTAAAAGCTAATTAGAAATGCTGTGTCCCATCATTTCTGCTGGCATGCACGATGAGCATGAGCATGTGGTTCACGTGGGCTGTGTGTTCCCACATCAACCAGCCTCCACATGTACTTTCATCACTCAAAGTGCTACAGCAAGTGCAGGAGGAAGTGACTAGAACTTCCTCATCTTTATTTTTTTAAAAAGAAATCCATTTTGGCAGCACTCTGCTTTCATTTTTTGGGGTCAATCGGAATTGGAATGAACAGTCTTCAACCTGTTGTGCAAGTGATTTCACTATACAGAAGGACAGAGGTTAAAACAGCTCAGATATGGTTCGTAGGCTCTATAATCACGTAACTTGATGGTTAGAACTTATTTCACCTCTATAAATGTCAGGCAGCTCTACTTTCTTGCATTCTGCCCTGCCATCCTGTAATAGATGCATATTGAGTGTGCGTTGTAGGGCAGCACGCCTTGTACTGCAGAGGCAGGCGCCTCCTATTGATTATGAGCAGGCAGGCTAGAGGTGCCTATCTGCCTAACTTCTGGGGGGCTAACACTGCTCAGGTGAACTCCTCTCTAAACATGCTATTTTTCAGCACTCTAGATATTTAAACTGGATTATTCTCTGTGCATTTCCTGTCTTAATGCCTGTCTTTGCTGTTCTCCTTTCCCTTCTCTTCTGTTTAATGCCAGCAGTATCCGTGATACCTGCCTCGCAGGACTGACTGGGGGATTGGTCCAGTAATTTTTAAGAACTGTTTTGAGAATGTCATATAAAGTACCAAATATGTTTTGTGCTTTTTGTCCTCTCAGAACCATTGCTGTCTTTCAAGGAAGTGCAAAGTAACCATAAGATGTTGACTTGCTGATTCTCAAAGGTTTGTGGGTTTTGCTTTATGCCTGTCTTGGTGATATGCAGATTCTGCATACACTGCAGACTGTTCCAACACTGCAGCTGCAAAGAAGAAATCATTTTATTTGGAATATCCATTAGATTATCAGCTCTGGTTGTAATGGAAATAATGGGCTCATTTTAAACAGAAAATAACTGTGCTTCATGGCAAGCCATTTACCTGGCCTAGCAGGTACAGTACTGCATCTGTTTGCACACTACATTGCAATCACATTGGTAATTTGCTGGTTAAAGGTGGAGTGGGTTTAAAACAGAGGTAGGACTGACTGTACACTACAGTGGAAGCCCCCCTGCTAATTTCTGTCATACTGTCCTCTGGCATGATTCTGGTTGTAACGCAGCATCCCCCTCTGGTGTTAAAACACTTTCCTCTGATGAGATGTACGGGAGCAGGCCATTTGCTTGCTCTGTTTCTAAATCCATAGCACTGGATTTTGCTGTGAATGCGGCATAATCTGTGCCATACTCTGAGAGGGTGTTAAAAACGCACAGTCATTGCACTGTACGTCTGTGGTACAACTTAGTGTTACAGTTCACGTTGTTCTTTTGAGATTGTTGCCGCAGTGTGTTTCTTACACTTACAGGAAGATGAAATTGTATTTTTGCCAGCATATCTAGGAAACATGAATCAGTATTTCTTGTATGTACGCCGCGTGCCCTGATGTACACTGTCAGCCAAACAAGCTCTTACACAATTACTTTCCCCTAAAGTCTTGCAGGGAGGTAAGGTGTCGTATAAGGAGTGCAAGATTCCTGGCAGATCTTCTACAGAGTCCTTAAAAGTAGGTATGGATCTGTACAGCTCAGGTTGAGAACTGTGGCTGTGCAACAAGTGTTCCCAGTTCAGGTGTGTGCATGGTCTGGAACAGCTCCTGGACGTGCTGATGGCAGCCTGGCCCCTCCTGTTGTCCTACCACATAATAGATTACAATGTGTACTTGTGTTCCTCTCTGTGTGGTATGTATCATGCGCATAACAAAGCAGATTTATGCATCTGGAGTCAGGTACATCTTTGAAGTGGAATCTGGGCCACATTCAACCACATGCTGTTAATGTCTTGGCAGTAATACTGCTGAGAGTGCTGCTTGCAAATGCTTTTGTCAGTGATGCTCTCTAGAAAAAAAATAAATAAAAATAGGAACTTCTGTGATACAAGTAACCTGCGTAAAGGTTGTGTGATAGTGCCCCTCCTGGGAAAAATCGATATTGTGCAGAGGTGAGGTAAAGAGAATTCCTTCTCTTTGGCAATGCAGAGCTGCAACGTTGGCTTTGTCAAATACCTGAAGGAAAAGAAAAACTGCCACAGCGCTGTACTGAAAGTTTTTCAGGCAAGGGAACTGGCATAAAATAAATAAATAAATAAATAAATGCTACAATGGTCGAATTACAAAGTTATTTACTGCTCTCTTTGAGGCACTGCTTGTCCTGACAGCAATACTGAAACCACAAGAAATCTGTGTTGAACTGGTAAATTGAAAAGAAATCCTTTTTATAGTCTCCCAGATATTTTAAACCAAACTTTACTTATTGACACAAACTGCTCAGAAGGAATCAAAACTGATGAATGCCATTAAAGGTATGAATGCTACTAACCCTGCTGAAAAGGTTAGAGACATGTAAGTCTTGGAAGAGAAGGACTAGGTGTGTATGCCTGATGCCATCCCAGATTAGTGTGTGAGCTGCAGAATAACATGTGAAAGCCACTGGAAACATTGATTTTATTACAGACTGGCACTGATACAGGCTGTGATTCCTGGAAGCACATTAATTTTTCCCTAAAAGCCAAATAATTGGACAGTGTTCCACCCTAAGTAATTTTAACAAATATTTAGTAAAATTTTAATCGAGGCTCTGACAGGCAATTGCCAGAGTTCAGTCAGGGAGAAGACAACATTAATGTGCGATATATGTACCCTTCCATTCATTCCGGTAGGGCATATATCGTATTAGGAGATGCTTAAAATTGTATTTTAAACTCAACAGCATTAATTGCCAGATAACAAGACTTGATCCTTGACTACAGCTGGTGGAGTCATTAAGGTGGTGTTTGATTAGGCAGGGAGGATCCTTTAACCTTATCATGATGGTGCGTTTGCCGTCATGCTTGCAATAAGTAAGTCACTTAACATCTGTAATCTCTCTGTATGCCTTCCTTACAGTTCAGAAATCAAGAAATTCTGTCGTCCTTTCAGCTAAACTGATCAGGTGTTTTTGGTTTTGTGTAGTAACATGTTAGCAGTCTATTTGCTATTCTTGGATGGATGCTAAGAGATGTAGCTCGATGATTTTTTTTTTTTTAATTTTTTTTTCTTAATTTAATAGAGCAATATACTTTGTTTGGCTTTTCTTTTCCGAGGACTGCTGCTTGTCCCTTTGGGGTCAGATGAGACAAGGGGGAGCCCAACTGAAGTAGTTAATGTCAGTGAAACCCATGCTAAAAATATTTTGTACTGTATGAGGTACAGAAAAGAGAGAAAAATCTGTTTCTGTAGCCCTGCATAAACTGGCATAGCTGCAAGGAAATCAGAGCTGGCATAAAGCCTGCAAGGAAAGCAGAGCTGTGCCAGCTGCCCCCTCGACCTCTCCGATGGCCTGTCGCCGTGGCTGCACTGTGCCTCTCCAAAAGAGACCTGCAGGAATGGTGGGGAAACAGGTACTCAGCGGTTCCCCTCTGTAAATGCTGTCCATGTGCTACAGGACTTCAGAAGCACAAAAATTACAAGTGCTGTAACTCACACACTTGCAAGGCTCTAGCTTTTGTCAAATGCAGTGGGAGAAAAATGCCTGCAGAATTGCATAAATTACAGAAGAACATGAGTGAAATAAGTGCTCATTCAAGTGCACAGAGCTAATTGAGTCATGAGCCCTTGTACCCAATGAGACAAAGTGATTTGGAGTCGATATCCTTTTACAGAACCCAAATCTGTGCACTCAGGCCTGTCACTGCTGCCTGCATTTTTTGGTTTTAGCAAGAACCAGCACAGTTCCTTTTGAGAAGCCCCAGTGGATCTGGTTACCCTGCGTGTTTCCAAGTTCCTTTTGACATTATTTCTCCAGCCAAGATTCTGTGAACCCAACACATTGGGCTTGCACTGCAGGGACTACATTCAGATTCCTGCCTGGGAGCGTGTACGTCATCCTCTGTCCTGGTGTAAGCATGGATGCCTGGCAGCACAGCCCCCTGCTCTAGGGCTGATCTGGAGGAGAAGATTGTATCTACACTGCTCTGCAACTATTGGATAGTTACAAAACTTCCTAGTTTGTTTAAGGTTTAGTGTTTATTAAACTCTGTGTTGCCATTTATTTTCACAACGAATGACA
This sequence comes from Oxyura jamaicensis, assembly GCF_011077185.1. NCBI lineage: Eukaryota > Metazoa > Chordata > Aves > Anseriformes > Anatidae > Oxyura > Oxyura jamaicensis. The sequence goes on along the minus strand of NC_048926.1, from coordinate 174,639 downwards.
GTAAACATGATTCAGAACTCTAATTTTCCCATGGGACTTGGCTGCGTAAGCTTAGGCTGAAGAAGTTTGTTGTGCTTGAGGTCTTCCTTCAGTCCCTTAGCCCTGTGTAAGGGGAGTGCATGGTTGAAGCAGGTACAGTCGCTAACCTTTGGGCCATGGATGGCTGGCCGGGGTCCCAGCTCATTTGGACCTTATTCCTTAGATCCTCTCTCAACCATAACGCTGCCTCACACAAAGAGAATAGATAATCAGGTGTTTGGTGCTTCTGATTTCAATATATTCAGCTCAGATCTTTAGAAGCATAAAATCTATAGTAAATTAAGCTATGCAATTTGTCTGGATCTGTGAGTTTCCTTTCCCTGGTGGTCTTCTAAACTTGGCCTCTAGTTTTGACTGATGTTTCTCTGCTGAATTTCTGGTTTTTTTTGGCTTCCCTTCAACTTTGCAGCTGTTTGTGAAGCCAGTCATTCTCTGGGTTAGAAAATAATAATAATAATAATAAAAGATACTTATAGAGTGCAATTTCTACTTAGCATACAGCCTTTTTATTTTAGCTCTCATGTGAGAAAGTTATTACTATTAAAACACTTCCCTAAGCCATACCAATAAACAAGACAGACTCTTTTACTGAAGTTGAAACTGGTTACTCTGCTGGTTCCAAAATTATATGTATATATGTATAGGAATGTATAATTTAATATCCCACCATTCTTAAGAGTATTTGGCATCTAAATATTCCTACAACTTAAAATGCAAATAGATGCAGATACCTTGTGTGGTAGATAAGTTAAACGCTGCTACATGTTACCTTAAGATAGCGCTCTTGGCTTCGCTGTGTTGCAAAACTGCTCTAGCAGATTCTGGTCCCCAGATTTGGATCACGCAATACAATTTGTTTCATAGGGGAATAATTTCAATTGTGAAAATATTCTGATATTCTAATTGTACACTGAAAGCAAAAATTCTCTTTCCAGCTCTGCTAAGTGCCATGGAGCAGAGGTCTGTGGATGCGGTGCTGTCTCAGAATGCCAGGCAGGGCCTTGGGGTGCCAGGACCAGCTGGCCTGTGTAACGTTGGAGCCCTCTGAGGCAGGAGCTGCTTTTGTTGTGTGCAGTTGCAACAGGACCTTTTCATAGAACACATAGTGCTGTGTCCCTGCAAGCATATGATATTTTACTGGACTGAATTTACAGCTGGTTAACTGGTGCAGCCCCGCGCTCTGTAGTGGGTGAGCAGACACATGCATACGGCTGCTGGTGTGGGCAGAGTCCTGTCAGAAGCTCGCCTGCCCAACATGAGGCCAGGGCTGTGTCCTGCCACACCTGTTGCCCTTGGCAATGAAATCAGAAGAAAATGTCACATTCACTTATTTAGACTCTGCACTGTACTGAAATGAAATAATTCTACCAGGTGCATCATGCAATCAGCACAGACTTCTATAAACCATCGTTCTTCCAAAGAAGAGATCTGCGGAGGTGGCTTCTTAAGTTATCACAAACAAGTCTGCCAAGAAAAAGCAAATGTTTATTTTGAAATGGATGTTTTAAAGCTGAAAATAAGTTAAAATTCCAAGCTTTTTTTCCTCCTCCAGGAAACCCTCCCTGTTTCCCAAATACAAGCATTATATGGTGAATTGGAGGGTTGGGTTTTTTTTGTTTGTTTGTTTTTTTTTTTTCCAGTCAGCCCTTTCTCCCTTTCTCTGACTCCCTAAAATACAGATTCACTGAAGCCAAAGCTTTGCAGAGGACTGTCAGCTTTAGTAACATTCCCCACTCAAAAGTTTTTTTTTGGGAAAAAAAAAAAAAAAAAAAAAAAAAAAAAAAAAAAAAAGCTCTTGAGACTATCAGAGCTTCTCTTTTTCTTTCCTTTTGTTCTTTGAACTGAATTCCTGAAGACAGGAAGACTGGTGCACGTACTTGACGTACACAGAGTGCAATGGAATGCAAATGTGATGATTTAAAGCTACTTCATTATCTGTCTGCCAGCTCAAAATCAAATATGTGTTTGGATTCCCTCCTGAAAGCTCAGGCTGGAAGTTCTAAATTTTCCTTTCCTAACAGAATATGATAGAAATAAAAATAAAAAATAAAAAAATAAAAATTAAAAAATAAAAAAGTTTGTTTTCTGAAGATCCCCATGAGAAATAAGTGCCCTTTCTCAATTAATTCTGCTCAAAGTTATTTTCCTTTTAGACTCATCAGTTTTTCTTATTGCAATACTTTCTTACAGCAGTCATCTTGGTGTTAATCAATTGCTATGATAAAGTTAATATATAATAATAACCATCTTGAGAATTATTTTAGTAATACTTTTTACAAACACAAATGATACTGAGTCATCAGTGATAGCAACTTCTCAAATTAGCAAATGGTGGCCCTATAAGAAAACATTTCCATGCCTTACCCTTCAACTTATTCCTAGACTGAACAAAGATAACTAAGTAGTGGCATCTGTTGATGTAATATTTCCTGTTAAACTCCATCTGCCTCCTAGATTTGAAGATGTTCAAACAATGGTATTTATAAGGTTTAAAAGGTATAATTAGAATTTTGATATATCACAAGCTGGAATTGATTTTAATTATGTAAGATGGACATTTTTGGACAACTCTAAGAAGAGAAGTAATAAAAAATGTCGTGAGCAGAGTGATGATGCTGAGCAGTTGTCTTTGCTACCTGAATTATTATTTGTATTCATGTAGTGCAAAATGTAAATTTTTCCCTTATCTGAAACCAAGCTATTTCTTGCATACCAGGCCTGTATAATTATTTGTATTGTTCCCATAAAAGGATGGCAGAGAGAGGCTTTCAGAATGGGTCAAACCAATTTCTCTGTTTGCGAAGATTATATCGAGGCATTTGCACTTGTCTTGTCAGTGCGACAGCCTAAGCAGAGTTTAAATCAGGTTTTGCTCTTTACCCTTCTATTATTATCACAAGTCAATAGCTCACTAACAGAATAATTTCTACTAATCTTTAGTGGACAAAAGGGTAAGGGCAGGGTGGTGAGTTTATTTGCTCTTCCAAAATGACAAGAGGTTCATAACAAACCCTGCCACCAGCCCTGCTTCTGCCCACTGGCTGTGGGGCTAGAGGGTCGGCGCCTGTGGGCGCAGGCAGCACCTGGCGTGGGTGAACCCCCGGCATGGACCCCGGCCATGCTCTGCCTGACAGCCCCCCGCCTCCAAAGCCTCTCATGGATGGTTTCTGTCCCCACTTTAGGGGGTGAGGGTGAGTGCTGCAAGCCTGACAGACAGTTGAACCTTCAGGGTAGGAACTCAATAGACCATCTCACAGTCTGTGTGTTTTCATAGCAATTTTTTATTCGGCTGTTTAATTTTCAGTACAATTTCAGCAAGTTACTTTTTGCCTTCATACTCCCCTCGAAGCATCAGCCAGGCTCAAAGTCATTGCTCTGTGCAATGTGCCAGAGGAGACTCCATCCGCTGCCATGCGTATAGCTGCAAGGCTCATCCCCTTTTTTGGAGAGGTTGCTCTGACCTGGCATCAGCTCTTGCTGGCCATTTTGCCAGGGACATTGAGGGGAATCTCCTACTCTTCCACCTTAGGCCCTGTAGATGGCATCCAGGAGGCCCACAACAGTCTGTCTCGTGGCACGGGTGCTCCTGCACACATGTAACCTGAACACAGAGGTGCAGGACTCATCTAGGGTGATGGGATCCTGGGAAGCTCATGTTCTACCTCCCCATTTGAGCTCTAATTCCTTCATTAGCAATGCCCTTCACTGAGTCTATTTCCACTACTGGCCATTCTCTGTCTGTCTTCGGAATTCAACAGCCTTCAGCCTGGGCACCTGTTGATGAAGCAAGTTAAGTTTGTCTCAGAGTCTTTGAAGGAGGAGGAATGTGTGGTACAAGTGAAAGAACAAGTTCAAATCCTTTCTCATGTCAGAGGGATTTTCTACAAACAGATCCTGAAATTTCACAATGTCCCTAGGTGGATGAGGGTACACATGGATTCCTAACAGGACAAAGGAGTCGTATAACTCTTTTCTTTGCTTTTAACGTGCTACTACGATCCATGTGTTTTGCCCTCCCGGGGACCATTGCAGCCACCCTGTGCTGAAAGTGAAGCTGATTAAATTGCATGAACTTGGCCAGCCTGTGAGGTTGGGCTCAGGATCAGGACTTCAGTTAGCTAATGCAGTTTGTTGCCCGTGAGACTGGCTGGTTTTCAGTCGATGTAGGAACACTGCAGGTAAGATTATTTATGGAAAATGTAGCACAGTAGCTCAATAGGAACAAATGATACTTTTTGTCATGAAGGAAGCCTACAGCAATATTTTAGTCATTAGCTATTCACTCCTAGATGTGGGTTTCTTGATGCCTAAGGCTCAATCTGCATGCATACTTGTTGAACACAGCATGCCTGCAGAGGCTGAGGACAGCTCCATAAAGACTCACTGACAGAAGCTCTGTTTCTGTTGTCCCTCTCTCGCACATGAACACACAGGATAACACACGGTTAATGCCAGTAAAGCTTTGGTATTTTCGGTAATTATTTTGTTCCATTGCTCATGCTCCTTTGGCGCAGCCTGGGAGTGGCCCCCAGGGCCCCCGCTGCCCACCTGAGCAGTTGGCTGCGCCAGCCACCAGGTGTCAACGTTCTTCTGCAGAGCCGCGCTGCAGCCCCGGCCTGCGCTCCCTGCCGCATGGCGAGCTGCCGGCTTCTTCTTCCTCTGTGAGAGGATGCAAACTTCCAGTATGGGGCTAGTAAGGCTGTGCTGTGTAGGGAGTGTTTCTGCAAACTTCGATTACACTCAGAAGCTGTGTAAAGGAGGTCCTGCTGTGGGGACCGGGACCTTGGAGGGGGATGAGGAGGCAATGCTGGGACAGCAGCAGCACCACCAGGCCCCAGGCACAACGAAGCCCTGGGCTGTGGGCAGGTGCTGGTGAGCAGCGACTGTGTGGGAGTGCAACTTCTGAGGCAGCAGTTTCTGAGAGGAGAACGGACAAAGAGGCAAGATACTCCAGGTCTGAAGCAGTGGATTAGGCCTGCAGACAATGCGTGCACATGCTGGAGGAGCTGATACCCACGAACTTCTCATAATCTCCCCAAACAGCCTGACTTTAAACACAATCTAATCGGGGCTGCAGCAGGTGCAGTCAGACCGAGTATTGTCACCAGTGACAGCAAGGGATGCCTCACCAATGGATAATGCTCAGCCCTCCTGCTGCATGGAAAAACAACTCGTTCGAGTGGGAGGCAGCCGTGGTGGGGGCGCACAGCCAGCCCCCTCGCCATCCCACAGGAACGTGCTGTCACCTGGGGACCCCTTCCAGCAAGATAACTGCCCTGTGTTTTTTTCTTTTGTGTGAAACAAAACGAAATGGCCTCACCACCTGCCACTCTGCACAAAGAAGGGAGAGCCACCAGGGACTGCTGATCTGTCTCAAAGAAGGCTGATAAAGTGATGAGTACGGGCTGCCCTGGGTACCGAAACCGCTGGGCTGGGTCTGTGTTTGGGGTCTCCTGGCTCATCCCCTCCCTCTTCTATGGGCCTTGATCCCTCTGCCTCTTCTGCCCCCTTTATGTCAAATGAGAGAGGGGCATTTCCAGTGCTGGGCACATAAATTAGTGATGTGACATGCTATGAGGTGACATGTCATGAAAGCAGAAGTGTTTCCCTACCCCAGATGTGTTTTACAATATTTTTGGTGATTTAGGTTGTTGGGTATTTTTCAGACTGCTTTAGGATTGCACAACACTCAGCAGGCAGGAAGCAGGCATTTCCGGCGGAGAACAACCTCCCTCCCTCTCACCGTGCTAATACAGGCAAAGTTACCTAGGACAGCGCGTGCACATGCGGGTCATGCCAAAGCCCAGCAATGAGTTAACTGCTAAGACAGCAGGTGTTGCTTGAGCTAGAGGAATGTGTGCAGCAGACCTTGGACTCTCGGTGGTGGAAGAAAGCCAAAGAGCTATTAATGCTACTGGTTTCCTGTTGTTTAATTCTGCAAACCTGCAACCTTCCTTAATGTCCCTCCAGCTGATGGCTGCAGACTTTTCATTTTCCTTGGAAGTTTTTACAAAAACAAATTTGCCTTGTTTTCAATCGTAGTTGACCATTTAGCTCTGATATGGACTTCTAAAACCCTCAACAGGACAGTATTTGGGGACAGGGTTGCTCCCTGGCCCGTCCTTCTGCTCCACCAAACTCCTTGGAAGAAGGCTCAGGACCTTGCGATGGGTACATACGGTGTAGTGGTAAGAGCTAGCAAACCTAAGATTTTAGGTTCCTTTTTTTGAGCATGCAGCATGGGACACGCTACATAAGCGTGCATACGTACATGTGTGTGTCTATGTATGTGTGCAGCTTGCACACCTGTGTTTTTGGTGTGCAGGCCAGGCAGCTGTGCAGCGCTGCCAGGGTGTCACAGTGCACTGTGCGTCCCTGTGCATGGGGATGCTGATGGCCTGAGCTTGCATGAGCTCAGAATCATGTGTGCACTGGCAGGCTTGGGCAGGGATGGGGAGCACCCGTGAGGAGTTCAGTGGAGCAGGAATATGGCCACGCCATGCCCATGGCCTCAGGCTCATGGGGGATGCAAGAACAACCCCATCCTTCCAGGGGTGCTGGGCTGCTCAACACCTGCAGCCAGCCTCAGCTCTCTCCTTGAGCACCTGCGTGCTCAGCACCACTCAGCTCTGCTCGTTCCATGGCCATGAGATCACTGCTGTTTTCCCCTGCACTGGCCCAGGCACGGCACAGAATCTGTGCAGTCCTGATTCTAGCCTCCTACCACTGGGCAGCCATGTGCTCAGCGTGTCCTTAGTGACCTCAGATGGTTCTCTGCTTCTTTTAATCTCCGTTACCTATTGTGTGGCTTCTTCTGACATCTTGGGAAGTTGGGATGCTGTTGGAGAAATGTTTTTTCTATCCCATAAGTGAATAAGACCATTCTGAAACCTGATGAGCACATTTCTGTGCACTTCCCTGGCATGTCTTTTTCTTTGATCCCCTCAGCTGGCATGTGCATGCCCCCATCAGGTTATTTTCAAGCCTGATTGCAAGGGTGATTTGAGATCCGGTCCCCAGCCACCAGCACCAAGCACCTGCACCATGCCACAGGCCATCCGGGTCCCAGGGCACTGGCACCATCCAAGGAAGCACTGAGGGCAAGGGAAGTGCCCTGGTCAGCGGCCACCCAAGCAAGCAAGCAGTCGGATGACAGTTCTGAGGTGTCACCCCTCAGCTGCATATAGTTTGCTGTTTGTTTGCACACACACCAGGCTTGGCGTTGCCCTGTGGCACTCCACAAGCATTCTTCAGCTCCCACCTCACTCTGTGACAGAAACACTAAACAGTGCACAGTGCAGACGCATGAATTATTCCCCACAGTGAGCTCACCACTGGTGTAAGGGTGACCCTACAGAAAGGCTGTAAGTCTTCCTTGTAACCTCCTGGTGTCCGTAACACAGGACAAAGCAGGTGTCGTTGAAATTGCCGGGGTTACGCTTGCTCACAATGTGTTTCCCATGAGACGTGGCACAGGAGCCAGCTCAGCTGCCACGTGTGCAAGTTATTCAGTACCGTCAGGTAGCAGACTCATAGAAGAGGTAGCAAGAGTTGAAAGATTAAGGAAATGGAAATGGTGATAACAGTAACTGTCTTTCCTAGGGAGGGATCATTTTCCAACCTTGTGCCACGGGTGATAAATTAAACAGAGCTCTCAACAGGCAGTACAGCATTTCAAGGGATTTATGTCTCCTAACCATTTGTAAAAATAATATTTCCTTAAAATTATTCCGAAGGAAAAATGATGTGTAAAAGAGCAAAGCTTGTAAGAGGCTTGGGACATTGGGTTTGGGGGATTTATTTGAATTTGTTTTTTATTAGCTGTTTATCATAAATATGAGCTTATTTATAAGTGCACATGCACTTCCCCCATATCGTATCAAAAATGTTGATCAAAGTTATTTCTGCTTTTTATTGAACTCATCATAGGGTTTGTGTGTCCATCATCACTGCTCTTGGAAGGCTTTTCACACATCCTGATAAGCCCAAGACATTTTTCTGACAATGCGTTTCTGTTCGCTTTCCTCACCAGCCCCGTTGCCTCTGCCGCACGCCGTGCCAGGGCTGAGACCTCCCAAAGACCAACAAATAGGTTGCACAAGCGCTGCAGCTCCAGTCTGGGTGACAGACTGCTCATTGCTGTGTGGTTAGGATTTTGTTCAGCAGAGATCTTTATGGCAACAGAAAAGGATGTCTTTGGTACAGCAAGTAGTGTTATTATACAAGCTAAATTGAATTTGTATAACCTTGACTCATCTTCTGTAGGCTTTGGTGGTGATGAATCAGATGTCCTTCCTCCAGCAAGAGATAGCAGGCACCAGCAATGAAAGTTTGGGGCTGCTTGAAAGGCTCACAGGCTGTGCAGGCTGCAAATCAGCAAGCCTCCTTTATTTTTGCTTTTATTTTTGTTTCAGTTGTAGGAAGAACATAATGAGCCGCTCAAAATCAGCAACCACAGCCAGGCTAAGCCGCTGGTGGCATCCTCATCCATGAAGACAGTGGGAGAGCAGGGTAGGAACAGCCATAGCCATGTTGGCATTTTAGTCTGCAGGGCTCAGACGCAGAGGGGTGAACACACCCAGCGTTGCTAAGCCTGCCCAGACCCACAGGACAGCGGCCAGGTCCTCTGAGCATGCTGTTAGCAGGAGGGCGAGCCAGGGAGTGCTGTACCTGACACTTTACTACTGCTACAGTAAAACTCTCTCTTGCCCTGTGTTAAGCTCCAGCCTTTTCCTCACAGGGCTGGGTAAATGCAGGTGAACATACAGCATTCAAATAGCTGTTGATAGCACCATCTGCAAAAGGCTAATGGCTCATTCATTAAGCAGTGGGAACCAGCACAGCCACAGTCTAATCAGATATTATATGATGAATAATTCAGAAATAATCCTCGTATACTTGAATAAATATCAGGAGAAGGGAGGGAAAAAAAAAACATACATATGGCACGTTAAGGGAACAAAACAGACATTTTTCAATGTCCTATGCTGATGAGCTTCGTTATACTGGATGTTAATCACGCAGGTGGCTAATGCCTGAAGAGAAAGCTGACTGAGGGGTTTCTGGCCCAGCATTTGGAAGGTGTTAGTAAGCGGAAAAGACCACAGTGCTCATGGGAAAATCCATTAGTCTTGCATTTTGTAATTTGCATGTGGTCCCGTTGTGTAATTTGCTGCTAGCACAGGTGGAGGATCGAGTCTGTGAGGCGATAGCTGGGAAAACCCGGGCCTGGCCTTCTGCAGTGCTCTCCTGTGCTGCTGGCAAATCACTTGGATCACCCAGCTCCTGCCCACACACAGGCACCCCAACCCCTTTTAATGTAATGTTTTACCCTTAAATGACCGGTTTGCTTTTTTGTTTGTTTGTTTATTTGTTTGTTTCTTTGTTTGTTTTGTCACTGTATATGTGCAATAGGGGTTCTTAGGTATGTGTGTATTTTGAGCAAAATCCTTTTTTCTGGCTGAGAAGATGCTCGAGACTGCACACTATGGTGCACATCTATTTGCAGGAAACCTGCTCATGTCTGCTGTGAATAAAACCCACTTCAGCCCTGGAACTGGACAGCAGACACGAGGCAGCCTGGGCACTGGATTGGGACTCAAAGTCGCCCCCGGGGCTGGCTGGTGGCCTCCTCCTCGTAGCTCTGGGAGTCTGGAGGGAGGGTGAGGTGAGGCTGAGCCGCAGCCCTGCATCAGTGCAGGAGCCTCCGAGGCAGCCAGGTGCCATGGCACCTGACAGACTTGGACATGGCACTTGGCAATTTTGGCTTTTATGGTGCTGGTGTTCTAGAATCTAGCCAGAGAGTCATAGAATCGTAGAATATCCCAGGTCAGAAGGGACCCACAAGGACCATCGAGCCCAGCTGCTGGCTCTACACAGGACCACCCAAAAACCAGACCCTGCGTCTGAGATCGCTGTCCAGACACTCCTTGAGCTCCAGCAGCTCAGTGCCGCCACCACTGCCCCGGGGAGCCTGTGCCAGAGTCTACAGATGCGGCTGCAGGTTTGTGCCTGTCTGTTGTGCATTGTCTGTTTACTAGAATGAGAGGCATTTTCCATTGAAAATCCTCCTAGATTTTAATTTTTACTTAACGTCAGCATTAGCTAAGATGCATTTTGAGCCTGGCTATAGATTTCTCCTTTCCAAAGTCCTTCATCTTACATCGTATGAGATCACTTTCTTTTAATAAATCTCATCTTCCCAGAAGCAATCCTTGACCTTTTAGTCCAAAACACAATAGGACACTTATTTTAATAAGCAGTAAAGGAAATTGAATTCCTTGTCCACAAAATATGTAAAGAATTGTAATATGAGCATCCGAAAAAGGGAAGTTTAGTTGCAACATTTATATTTTTAATACTAAATGTTTAAGTATAGTCCTTAATGAAAAGTAGTGCCATTGCATTCTAAGCAGTGACAAAAGGAAAGTATATGTATCATAGAACAAGAAATGTAGGTTTTTTGCTGTGCTCTTGGGCATAATATGCTACAGGAAACTTTAAGCTGAAAACCCCAAAAAGCAACTGAAGTGATAGATAGTATTATGTTTTTGCCAAATGTTGTAGAACTATTAGAAATAAAAGAAAATTTGGATTGAAAATATGGAATTTACATTCTACCCTTCTTGATTAAAGTAAGAATGTTTCACTAGCCAGGAGGGAAATGTTTTGTTACTGACTAAAACAACAAACAAAACTGGGAGAGCACAAGAAAAGAACATCATTTATTCTGACATTAAAAAAAAAAAAAAAAAAGCAAATTGATTTTATCTTTATTGTGTAAATCCACCTGCAAAATCATCTTTGGACCCATTACATTTGTGATGTGTAAAAGCTGTATTTCATGCTATTTATATTTGATAAAACTAAAACCACTTCCAATACAGAAAGTGGAAATAATACACCAGGTTTTGGAGTTATGGATTTCAAGAGCCCTACAACCTTTACAAAGTTAGATAATAGAGAAGTTATTATTGCACAGAGCTTCACTGCAGCATCAAGAGAAAATAGAATTTCTTCCACCACTGGTTCTAAGGATTCTGTGGCATGGTGTCTGGGGGGGAAGAGAATGGGACCTCTGCTCCAGGCACTCATCACCCGAAGCAGAAGAGCAAGTCTTACTCTAATCTGGATGTCAATGCTGCCTGCAGCCAGAGCCCCTCGCCGCTGATGGTGCGGGCTCTCGCAGCCCCTCTCCCTCCTCTGAGCCATGCTGGGGGCCTTCTCCTTCCTTCCCCACCGCAGAGGGACCATGGCACCACACCATTGCAGGATGATAAAGGGCAGTGTGAAGAAGGACTTTTGGGTGGAAGCTTCAAGGTAGGAACTGAGCAAAGTGGGGAACCGAGCCTCTCTGACTGCCCAGGTTACGTCCCTGTACAGCCCAGCTGCAGAGGCAGGACTGAGGGGCTCCAGGTACCACCTCTGGAAATGCCACAGTAACCTAACATCACCCACTGCCCCCAGCACCCAATTGAAAAAGCTTTTCCTGCAGAGGCATGATGTTCTTGAGGTGAGCTGGGGACTCTCCCTCAGATCTACGATGCATGGTCAACATGCTGAAAAAAGTGCCAAAGCTTCACAAAACAAAATGGTACTGTGGGGACACTTGCATTGCAGTTTTCTCTTATTTTGCGTGCTTGAACAAAAAGGCCATTGGAGAAGGGCTGTCAGCTTGGCACTGCTTGTAAGCAACACTTTAAATTCTCTTGATTTTATTATTTTGAGTGTTAAATATTTTGGGTGACAGACTTTTTCTTCCACGGAGACGTCAAAGACACCTGGTTGGAAAGAAAACAAGTAGATCTGTTTGAAAGACAGCACACACAGGGACCTTTATGCCATGTATAAACTGTGAAATCAATTAACGTTTTAGATATTAATATAAAAGTAGTAGTAGCAGCTGCCATCTTCTTTATACTTTTATGCAAGCAGACCACAGAAAACCAGTCTAAGAAAACAGACTGTATTTTTCACCTCTTTATCAGTTTATTGGTTAATCAGGAGAAAAAAATATGTATATAAGTATTACAGCCTGGTTCTACAAGTCACTTGCAGAATGAGCCCTAAGCTTGTGCGAGCTGAATTTTGTGGCCCTTCCTGAACATTATAACTAGTGCAGAACACAATTCTATTTATTTTTAATATAACTTATCGATGTATGATATTCAAATCCTACAAACTTGCTGGACTCGCCAATTGCCACAGTTGGTAATGTAGCAATTTGCTGGGGTTTTGGTTAGGACTGGAAACAAGTTAGAATTGGTATCTGATGAAGTCCCACCTGCTGGGGTGCGAGCAGCCCAGCCAATAACGCTTGTAAGCAGAGCTACTGGTGGGGCATCTTCCTGTGAGAGGCTGCTTTAGGAGCAGTGCGGTAGCTCTTGGTGACTTGCTGCATTACCAACGGACTTCTAAGAGGTGTTAATACGACACCATTGTTTCAAATAGGATATGTAGTTATTTATATAGGTTATAAAAAGTCAATTTATATCATAAACTTGATATTGGTGTTACTGATTCACTGCACTTATAGCCATTGCTATCATCCAATAAAGCGATTCACATGTGAAACTTTAAATTCCAGGAATCATGCTGCACACTTGTAAAAATGACAGAAAGAGAAAAAAATCATTTTGATGCAAATATCATTTTAATTTAAAATTGCAACAATGGAGTGACGTCAAGCTGCCTTGCAGCAAACGAAAAGCAGCTTGTCACGGAGATGGCAGCCAAAAAGCACAGGCCGTCTTCAGGAGGGGCTGCGTAAACTCGTGTTAATCTCTGTTACTGTGAGACGCAACAGCACCAGCACAGGAGAGTGGCGGGCTCTGCTCCGCTACGTGCAGGAGCGCGCAGAAATGGCTCGCCGGCGCCAGCAGGCGGGAGGCCCGCAGGTGCTGCGCGCTCCGCCGGACGCGGGGCCGGCGTGCGAGGGACGCCCGCGGCGTGCGGCCGGGCAGGGCGCGCTCCCTAAGCCCGGGGGGCACAAGGGCCGAGCGGCGGCGCCTCGGGCGGCAGAGCGCGGGCCGGGCCGGGCCGCTCCTTCGCCTCGGGCCGTGCGCCAGCCGCAGGCTGGGGACGCGCGGGCAGCGCTGCCCCGTTGG